>NC_041398.2:160135587-160358087 GCF_900747795.2 Erpetoichthys calabaricus | reverse complement strand
TTACATTAAGTACTACTGCTGTGCCTTCGGGTATACCTCATTTTTTGTTTGCCCATTACATGCTTAAATGTATACATTTTTTGGTGCACCTACCCGAGAACACACGACATATAACCGAGCGTGGGAGAAGCATGGATTTTAAACACGCGTTGAGTTGATCTGCTGGTCTCCCTCGTGAAATAACTGGTGATGTTTGACTAAAATCTACAGCGAGTAAAACGACATTACCTCCTATTTTTTTTTTTTACGATCTCTGAGATGTTGCTTTTTTCGGTTCAAGGCTTCATAAGCTCTTTTATGTTCCATGGTGTACTTATCCCAAACCATCATCTCTGAATGTTGCAAGACTTTCGCCTTGTATGTAGATCGGGGTAATTACATTCATTGCATTCCTAGTCTGAATCACAATGTGATTGTATGGGTGGTTACCTGGCACTGTAGGGTTGCCACCCGTCCTTTAAAATACGGAATCGTGCCGCGTTTGAGAATGAAATTGCGCGTCCCGTTTTGAATCAATACTGGACGGGATTTATCCCGTATTTTTTTTATCATTTTTTTTTTAAAGCAGCGTCTCATGCAAATCATCCCACACGCATTTTATGAAGATGCCTCCTTTCCTACTTTTGATTGGGTAATACTTGATGTCATCGTTAGTTTGATTGGTGTTTTTAACTGTCCAGTGAGGAGGGCGTGTCTTTTAAGTACAGTCTGCAAAGTGTTGGCACTGACATGTGGCGTCAGCGCCATACTTGAAGCCCCTAACGTTGCGGTCAGCAAGTCTGCTAACATCCGCCATGTGCCGTCTTTCAGTTGCGAGAAGCAGATCATAGAATGGTTGAAACTGTTGCCCCTAACGTTGCGCCACGGCGTGTGGTTCGTTTATACCTCGTGTGTTCTCATTAAAGTTTTATCTCGCGAATATGTTATTGCAATCCGCAGCGGGAGCGTTTCTATAAACTTAATTTAAAGTTACGTTTTACACCGTGGTTTCTTTCCCTTATGAACATGCTTGTATGCTTAACTCGCTCCGTTCTCAATTGTTTAATTAATTTTTTGCTGTTAGCTGTTCACGTCTCTTCCTCCATTTCCCCCTACTTCGTTCTTTTATCTCGCGAATATGTTATTGCAATCCTTAACGGGAGCGTTTCAATAAACTGATTGAAAATAGTTTTGCATTTACCTTTTTAGTAAAAGGCGAGCTTTTAAGCCTGAGAAATCAGCCCGTAAATGCACACGTTTAATTGCACATGTGTTAATATGTATGGTTACACAGTATTAAAAGACAGTGAACAACGTCAGTTACCTTTGTTCCCGCGTTTGATAAAAGGTGAGCTTTTTAAGCCTGAGAAATCACCCCGTAAATGCACACGTTTAATTGCACATGTGTTAATATGTATGCTTACACAGTATTAAAAGACAGTCAAAAATTAACGTCATTTACCTTCGTTCCCGCGTGCGACTCGTGCTGTAAATCTCTTCCTTGTTTTTAGTTCACGTGATTACGTAGGAGGCGTGATGACGCGATACGTGACTCCGCCTCCTCCATTACAGTGTATGGACAAAAAATATGTTCCAGTTATGACCATTACGCTTTGATTTCGAAATGAAACCTGCCTAACTTTTGTAAGTAAGCTGTAAGGAATGAGCCTGCCAAATTTCAGCCTTCCACCTACACGGGAAGTTGGAGAATTAGTGATGAGTGAGTCAGTGAATCAGTCAGTCAGTGAGGGCTTTGCCTTTTATTATCTTTATAGATAAAACTGCACTTGTTTTGTTATACTTGTACCTTTTGTTAAAGTTTTTGTTTGATATTTGGACTTCAGTCTTCATACATTATACACTTCATGTCATTAGTACTATAACATGAAAAAAGTTTCTGTTTTAGTTATGTGTTCAACATTTCCTGCCTCAGATTTCCTGTCATCCTACATTTACCCAGATCATTATAGAAACAGAAAATACATGAAATGCATTTGTTCCAATTAACGATATATTATTTACCCTGTTCAAATCAAGGCACCTCACACCCAGAGAAACATACTTGAGCTGGGAGAACTTTAGCTGTGTTAGTGTGGGATGGGATAGCAGGGTGCTTGCTGCTTGTGTTGATCAACACATTTTCAAAACAAAAGACACTAATGTAGAGGTGCGAAGGAATTTAAGGTGGCCCAGGATTGTGACTTTTTTCGTAGGCTTCAGGGATTCTAGTGTTAAGATAAGGAACAGAGAATCTCCTCTGAGTGTGGTGCAATGCACTATGTGTTTAAATAATAGTGTATGCAATAAGTATATGTCCTGTGCTCGTCTCATTGCTCTTGTCTCCTTGCCCCAAACGTTGGTTGCACTCACTCATGAAGTCTCCAAGACATTGTGAGAACTCAAAAGCATCTGTGTGAGATGTTCTGGTGGCCAGGTAGAGATGACATGGTAGCAGCTCAAGATAAAATTGTCAAATATGCCAGTCTTCTGACAAGAAAGCCAATCCTTCTCATTACCCTCACAATCTGTGTCATTTTCATCTGAACCTGGAGAAGAGCTGGCAATGGACCTAGTGAATCAATTTGAAATTGTTATTGCTCTCTGAAGTTGTTGTTATACACTAGTCATGAGTGGTGGCCAGAAGTTGTACTCATTGTCTTATATTACTACTCAAAATGTAATAGACTTCCCGACCTGTCTTTAGAAGATTAAGAAATCCACATACCTTTGCATCAGAGGATGCATGTCAATTCACATTTACAGACTTTGCAGCATTTCTGAAAACAAGAGATATATAACACATACACACTTTAATATACTATCCAGCTGCACAGGGGACAATTGAAAGATTTCATTGTATTCTTTAAGGTTGCATTCTATCTAATATCTTGCAAACAAAACATATTATTGCAGGCGTTTCTCCTTTCAAAGTTCTTCATGGCAGAAAGATGCTAACACGGCTCAATGGCCTTCCCCTTCCTCTTCTTTGCTGCAGAGCTGATAATGACGCTGTTGGTAAGACAGTTTCTTCTCTTCTTCTTTTTAAAGGAAAATGAAAGAGTTCATTAATTCTAGACATGTAGCAACATTTATTTCTATACCACATTTTCATACAAACAGTGTAACTCATAGTGCTTCACAAGATGTCAAAGAAGTAGTTACATGCAAAGGAAAACAAATTACAATTAGACAAGAATAATAATGCATAAATTGTAAATAAAAATAAATGATGCACACTTGCATAAGACAGAGATAGATACTGTAGTTAACCGAGACAGAGTCCTTATATATATATAATTGTGTTTAAGTCATGATTTGATGATGAGGTCATTTTGCCGGCAGAAAAAAATCTCAATTTAAGCTGGAGAAAAAAGCTCCAGCTCTCAATGGGCATTCCACTAACACAAACATTTTTAAGTTCTGTATTGTTGTTTTTTTTTTGTCTTAGCGGATATGGCGCAGTGAGTCTCAAGGCAGTTTGTTGTATCTGCTTGCATGCATCCCTCACTTCCAAAATGGGGGCAAAGTTCATATTAGGAATCCAATACATGTTCAAAAAGCAAATCCAAAATTTTCAAAATTTATGTGAATTCAAAGAGAAAATGGTCCTGGGTGAAAATATAGATTTTCTGATTTAATCCTCATTTTTGTTTAAACGATTCTTAGAGTCTCAAGATTGATCTCAAGAATCTCTATCCTGCTCAATTACTGTATGAAGATTTTTGCTTATCTTCGTTTTTACCATCCCATCCAGTAGATTTCGCTAATGTGCCTGTTAAGACTTTCTATGGAAAAAGCACTTTACTATCTCACATAAAATAGTGTGACCTCTTTAATTGAATTCGGCATCTTTGACACTTAAATCAGATGTGTGGACTTACTACGGATTCAAACGGTGCACCAGGAAAAAACAAGTGGGTAGAAGCAAAGCCATATGTCAGTTGTGAAACTCAGAAGTTAATTGTTGCCTTAATAGAACTATTTCATTTGTAGTGTCAGACATAATATCTGATCTTGATGGGTGATATGTCATGGTGATATAGCAATTTATTTAATACAGTGCTAAAGTGATTTTGATCTATGCACCTAATGTGGATGATTGAGATTTCATCCAAAATGTATTTGCATCAATTACTAATGTGAGCACTCATAAAATTATAATGGCCGGAGAGTTTAATTGTGTTTTAAATCCAGACCTGGATAGGTCTTCAGCTACACTGGCAATAACATCTAGTACTGCAAAAATAATTACACAGTTTCAAATGGATCAGAACGTATCAGACCTATGGAGGGTTTTAAATCCTAACCTAAAAGTATATTTCTTCTTTTCACAAGTACATTATTGTTACTCAAGAACTGATTTTTTTTTCATAGACAATTATTTTTTGCCCTTTATCAAATCTTGTAAGTACAATGCTATTGTTATCTCCAACCACGCCCCTCTGATCATAGAGCTTAAATCACTATGCCCTAAACAATCCTATTGTAGCTGGCATCTTAACCCCCTGTCATTAGCTGATGTGAACTGTACAGATTTTGTATCCAAGCAAATTGATTATTTTCTTGAGATAAATGCATCATCAGAGGTCTCTGCAGGAATACTGTGGTAAATTCTGAAGGCATTTTTAAGAAGACAGATTATTTCATATCTTTAACACAAAAATAAATTGGAAGCCAAGAAGGCATCAGAGTTAATCAACGAAATTACCAGAACAGATCAAGAATACGCCAGATCTCCAAATGAAGCACTTTATAGGAAAAGACATTTTTTGCAATCAGAGTAAAGAAATGGAACAGCTCATCCTTAAATCACAACATCATTATTATGAACACAGAGAGAAGGCCAATAAGAACTTAGCCCAACAAATCCATAAGCAGGAAGTCTGCAATGCAATAACAGCAATTACCAAGAAATACGGAGATAAAATCATTGACCATAAAAATATAACACACACATTTAGAGAGTACTGTAAGTCCTTATATTCTACTCAGTTTAAAGAAGATAAGATGCAATCTAATACGTTTTTTGATTCATTACAGATACCACAACTAGATATTTTTAATGCTGTGGAACTGGATAAACCTCTGACACTCTCAGAATTACCAGACACTATAAACTCACTTATAAAGTGGTAAATCAACTGGCCCAAGCATTTTCACCAAGCATTAATTACTGTTTTTCCTAAGTAAAATAAGGACTTGCTACAATGTGCATTATGCACATCATGCAGACCAATCTCACTTCTGCATAATGACATATAGATACTCTCCAAAGTTCTAGGCAGAAGGACTGAGAAGGTGCGTCCTTCTGTAATATCACAAGACCAAACCAAATTTATTAAACACTAAAAAATATATTCACCCATTAAATCTAACACCCCAGAGATGTTATTATCTTTAGATGCAGAAAAAGCATTTGATATGGTTGAATGGGACTACCTATTCACTACATTGACCAAATTTGAGTTCGGCCCATACGTACAGTATGTGCATGGATCAAACTACCCTATATTAGTACAGCAACCTCAGTTTGTATATACTTATATATAAGTCAGGTCTTGAAACACTAAAAATCGATCATAAAATCAGACGCCGACTTATACGCCCATTCAAAAATGTGACACTTAATTTTTTCTCAGATGCATCGAGTTTTGTTGCAGCAGTGCAGTTACCAATTTCTGTTGATACTTCAACAACGTTTAATTTAAAACCAGCTTCATATTTTCTTCTGATCGAACGCTTCACCGTAGATAATGGATGCTCTTACGATAAAGTTGTATGAGGGTGTGAGATACAAAAGACACAAATCAGTGCAAACATTGCTTCGGAATAGTTCAGGTATTACCATGTGGCCACGTAGGCACAACAGAGAGAGAGAGAGGGGTTAGGAGTTTGATACAGCGCATTGCCGCACCAACATAGAAAAGAAAGGCAGTGAGCTCTGTGGTTACTCTCTCAGATGGGTGTTACAGTGAGTATATACAGTAGATATTATTCTGTGGGTCTATAACTAAAAAGATTCTACACAAGAGAAGGTATATGTTCTGAGGATATGAGTTCTCCAAAGCCTTTAAATGATAAACTATTATACTTTATCATTAAAAGACTTTGGAACAAATTCTACTGAAAACATAAACTCTTTTCTCAAATACACATATTATTTTCCTATAGACCCAGAGTTATATGTCACTACATATATTTGTTTATTCTTACACTTACCAACCTTTTGGGTACAGAGTTCATAGTTGAACTCCAGAAGGAGCTCAGTTCCCAGCATGCAGCAGTAGAATAGAGTAAACATGCTAGCAGGATAGCAGGCTCAAAGCATTTTAATCTATAAACATTTATTGATTAGCTAGATTCACGATTAAAAGCAAATAAGAGCAACTTGGATTATATTGTACTTCTGCAAATGAGAAAAAGATCAGTAGCACATTCAATATGTGAGATGGAATTCAGGAAGTTGTTGTCTTGCGTGGTTTGAAACTTTGATAATGTCTCAAAGAATTCTCAATTTCACTTTCTGACCTTATATAGCTTATCTAAAGAGTGGTGTGATTCTTCCCCCAAGATAATTGCCTCTCATTCAAGAGCCTCATAACACTAATTTTCCTGTCTCCAAAGTTAACTTCAAAACTAAACCACTGCAGCAAATTGACAACAATTGCAACAATTAATTTTGCTGTTATCATCAACCAAGTGACACTCTACACAGCATTCCTAAAAACATACATCTGCACGTGCAGTGCCACAAAGTCTTTGAAACTTTCTACTTAAAGTGATTGCTAAATTATTCTGGAAGACAATTACATTTTGGTTATGACATAGCAAGCTGTTTTAACATATAAAATGAATAAAGTATCTTTCTAAAATTCCTTATTCACACTTTTAAATGTTGCAAAAAAGTTTTGCTCCTTCCTCATAAACTTCACATACTGGTAAAAAGTGTAAAATTTCAACTATAACTTCTTCAAGTCCTGTGCGACTCTTCCCAGGTACATTCTCTCTTCTTCAGGTTAGACCAATGAGATCTCCCCTCCTGACAAACCTCAATCAGGAACAGAGCATTAAAAAAGAGTTGTTTTCTTTTTTGCAGCAGACTTCACAATTTTCATAATCCTTACAACCATCTTTTAGAAAGTTGCTTTTACTTTTGCCCACTGCATCTTCAGTCTTATATAGAGGTATATTTGGAAGATAAACATAAAATTCATGACTACAAGAATTATGATAGGATGTAACATTGTATTAAGTACATCATTTCAGTGGGCGACCAGTTTCTAAAGAAATTCCACCAGTGATGTGTTAATGTGTTCATAAATTCTGAGACTGAAGGCCTTAGATATGCATCTGTTCCAAGAGAGTGGTAACTTTAATCAGCCTTTCACTCACTCTACCTTTTTCCTTCAACTTCTTCACTGTCTTCATGTAATTGTTCATCAAGTCTAGAGGTTCCAAATGAGGCAAACCTACACATCCCACTGAACCCAGTCAATCACATTCTAAATCTATCCTTAAAAGTAAATCTTACTAACTATTTACAAAACACTCCTGGTCCTATGTCTATCTGCACATCTGACCATTTTATTAGACTACTCATCAAAACAAATGCAGCACTGTTTTTTATCTCAAAAATTTGAATGGTGATATACAACAGGCACCAATATGTTGAGTGCAAGAGTGAACCTGTGTAAAAACCGACCCTTGTGACCAGTCTTCACACATCTGTAAAATGACTTGGTCACATTTTCTGTTTTTCCACCCATGGTATAACTCTGACTACCAGACACACTTAATGGTATTAATTACAGTAATTTCAGTGGGGCACCAAGTGTCCTCCTGACCCACAAAGGAAACCAACTGCATTGTTGCTACAACAACCCTCATCTTTAAACTATTTTTGGCATGCCAAAGCAAAGGGTTTCACACAATACTCCTTCAACACATTCAACAATTCATTTCCAAGTCTGGGCGGCACAGTGGCGCAGTGGTATCGCTGCTGCCTCGCAGTTAGGAGACCCGGGTTCGTTTCCCAGGTCCACCCTGCGTGGAGTTTGCATGTTCTCCCCGTGTCTGCGTGGGTTTCCTCCGGGCGCTCCGGTTTCCTCCCACAGTCCAAAGACATGCAGGTTAGGTGGATTGGCAATCCTAAATTGGCCCTAGTGTGTGCTTGGTGTGTGTGTTTGTGTGTGTCCTGCGGTGGGTTGGCACCCTGCCCGGGATTGGTTCCCTGCCTTGTGCCCTGTGTTGGCTGGGATTGGCTCCAGCAGACCCCCGTGACCCTGTGTTCGGATTCAGCGGGTTGGAAAATGGATGGATGGATGGATTTCCAAGTCTGACCACCTGTCATTTTGTTGTTTCACAGCTGATAAATACAGCAAGGTTTCGGTGTTTCTCCTATTGACAGCAGTCCATCCAGCCTGCAGTTGTACCAGTTGCACCCATTTATTTCAAAAGACCTCCAATTTGCTACACATTTATTTTATATCAGTGGCACTCAACACTCCTAAGCACAACAGATATTAATCCTTTGCCAAAGACTCAATTTTTGTCTCAATTTTCATACTCTTTTCTAGGATAGGCCACAAAGTTTGCCAGGTTTCCATACTGGTATTATTCTAGAAACCTTGGTGGATGGGCATTACTGCTGGCACCATAAACACTACCCTGAAAGAAGGAGAGAAGTCCCACCAATAACCCCAAACAAGTCCAAACCTACTTTCCACAGCACCAGACTGGCAGTTAAGAGTGGGCCTTGAGAAACAACTCAAGTTCTCAGATTTAGTTACATTTTTAGATTCCACCAACATGTGGGAATTGACAGTACCATGGAAAGAACAAATGGAGGAGCCCTAAAACAGGGAACTCATTAAATATCAGGAGTTACATGCTAGGGAATCAACGGAGTTGCAAAGAGGGGAGCCATACATTCCATCACTAAAGCCTCAGAGAAAGCCACAAGGTGGTTTTGAATAAGGAGGGCAGGCCCATATCTCATTGGTGCTAGAATTCAAGCGGGGACTTGATCAACCCTGGCTGAGTCACACTAGTGGGGGACCCGATATTGAAAGAGCAGAACCCCCTGCTGACCTTGGAAAGATCACTAATGATGCATCCCAACACACCCAAGAGGTGTATCTGGGCAACCTAGAAGGGTAGGTTATATGCCCAGTTTTAAGGAAATATTGTATCCAATTACTTGATAAAAGGCCAATATCTCCTTTCCTGAAGTTGCCAATACTAATATTGGTCTCCTTCTTGGTGTTGCAATATTAAACCTAGCCCCCACATAGATAAAGTAATAAGGAATGCAGAAAGCAAAATATTAATTTGGGATCATATTATTATTGACCTATTTGGCTGATGGCTTTATCCAAGGCAGCTTTCAACATTTTAAATACAATTGGTTACATTTAAAAAACATTTTTTGATTTACCCATATTTATAAATCAACAACATTTTCTTTAAAACTAACTTCATATCCTTTTATATACAGTATATGTGTTATCTTTTAGTAAAGCATTTAAGTGCCAAGTACTTTCTCCTTTATACATTGCAACTTACAACAGTTCTTTTTTTTTCTTGAGTAAAGCTCTGTTATTATTTCTCACCTCCTGAACAATTTGTCTGACATGCTTTATCTTAGTACTCCACCAATATACTTATAATTCCAAAACACTTTCTATGAAATTCTGACTGCATGCAATAGTCCTTCTCCTTGCAATAACTGTATTGAAATTTTCTAAAGTTATTCTTTAACCAAAAATCATCCAAATCTTTCACTGCTGTCAAGTATTCATTTTATTAGCCTGCTTAATTCTAATGTGAAAACAAAAAATCAACAAAGTGCTGTTGCATCCTATGCCTGTAACCAATGTGTATTCAGTGTTTCCTGCAAGAAGCAAATTTAGAGGCAGGCTGCTGCTGCAAAATTTCATACTGTCACCACTGCTACAAAATTTGTAAATAATGAAAATCCATAACCATTTACAATACCGCACTTAAGGCTTTTCAGAATTCTTCCTGTGAAAACTGCACATGGGTGTCTGGTTGCTAGACAGATTACCACTGTGCTCCTCTATACAGTTGGCCTTCATGGTAACCAATATACAAGCTGTTAAGTGACTTTTGTGCTGGTGCTTCACCCCCATGTTTTGATTTTTTCAGAGAAACATGATTAGTCAATTAGTGCCAAGGTAGGGGTAGGCAAAAAATCAAATAACAGCCTATAAAAGTTTTTCACAAATAAATAAAGACGAAGTAGGATTTTGGAGGCATGATATACTGTACATAAAGGGGCATTTCCATCCATCCATCCATTATCCAACCTGCTATATCCTAACTACAGGGTCACGGGGGTCTGCTGGAGCCAATCCCAGCCAACACAGGGCGCAAGGCAGGAAACAAACCCCGGACAGGGTGCCAGCCCACCGCAGTAAAGGGGCATTTTTATTTCATTAATTGATATCTGAATAATTTGTTAAGAGTTTTTATATAGCTGTACTCACTGCATACTTTGGATGTTTTAGTGTTCCATGTGAAATTTCATGCCATATGCTAATATATATCACCAGTAATGGCACACTGCACAATAACATGGAGTGAATACACTTGACTTGAGCTTTCGTAGTTTTCATACTTTTTCTCTGTATGTTTAGCATTCATTTGCTCAGAGGTTGATGTTCTTGCTGCTTCCAGAGCAGCTCTTCTTTTCTCCACCCTAGTGGCCCGCTTCTTCTCTTCTTTCGTCTGCATCTTTTCACGTTAAAAATGATTAAGTCAGTGTTTGTATTGCAATTACTTAGTACGTTTTCCTTAATTTTTCACTTAAGCTGGCACTTAAGTCTTCAATCTGCCTCAAGAATGATTTAAGATATGAAGAGGTAGGGGAAGTATATACGGTCTGTGATACGGTTTTCATATTTGTAGCTGGAAATCCACAAAGAAAGAAATGTAACACGTATCATATAATTGTTGTTCATTCCTAAGCTTTCAGCCTCTATCAAGAATCATTATTAGAGGAAAATGATTGGGCTTACAGAAATTCAAGGCAAAGGGTAGGTGGATGGGGTGGGGGATTGAGGAGGTGGAGTTTGGAGGGTGTTGGTTGTAAAGTTTTATTTATTACATGCCTGCTCTTCTTTTCAAGTCTGCATATTCTGGGTTCATGTCCAAATGTTTGTTAATGGTGTTTTCATTGGGTAACCATATTTCAGCCAGTTCTCTGGCATTCTTAGTATTAGCCTTGAATTTTACTTGCACTGAGTCCTCTTTAAACGTGTATCTGATCGAACTTATATGTATGTAAATTAGAGACCGTGAGTCCTTTATTCTGAAAACAAAAGTTTCTGTATATATGTGGCGAGTGTTTTTGATGTTTGCCCCATATGTACGGCTCGGCATGAATCACACGGTATGCTGTAAAAAATCGTCAGTTATCACAGCTCCTCTGTCTATTCAACACTCCATCTCTGTTCAGCTAAACTCACTATTGCTATAACCTGCCAAGTTAGTATGTAGCCTTCAAGTGGTGATTTATAAACAGCGGTTTTTCAATGAGCATGCTGCAACTGTCTTTGAATCTTGCAGCAGCATACAGGTTTAGGCAGATTAACCTAGGGTAGATTAAATTTAATGTAAGTAAATGTATAGTACTACATGTAGGAAGTAATAATGTTAGATTTGAATATACAATGGGAGGTCTTAAAATTGAAAGTATACCTTATGAGAAGGACCTAGGAGTCACGGTGGATTCATTGCTATCTATATCCAGCTAGTGTACAAAGAAGAAATCAAATAGGATGTCAGGCTATCTATTGCTATATGTGGAGTATAAGTCCATCCATCCATCCATTTTCCAACCCACTGAATCTGAACACAGGGTCACGGGGGTCTGCTGGAGCCAATCCCAGCCAACACAGGGCGCAAGGCAGGGAACCAATCCCGGGAGGTTATTATCCCGGACGTTATTATTAAGATATGTGATGCACTAGTGAGGCCTCACGTGTTTAGTTTTGGTTTTGTATTGCAAAAAAGACATAGCAGTGCTAGAGAAAGTCCAGAAAAGAGTTACCAGGCTAGATTCTGGGACTAAGCGGTATGGGTTGTAATGAGAGAATGAAGGAGTTGAACCTTTTCAGTTTAAGCAAATAGAGACTAAGAGGTAACATGATTAAAGTGTTAAAAATTATGAAAGCAATTTGTTGTCACTTTAAAATAAATTCTGCAACAAGAACACAGGGACATGGTTGGAAACTTGTTAATGGCAGTTTTGTAGAAATGTTAGACTTTTTTTTTTTATGCAAAGAATCATAGACAGATGGAATAAGTTAAAAAATAGGTGGTGGAGAGCAGGGCCTAAGGACCCTTCAAATCTCAACCATAATATTATTTTGGATAATATAGGTCCAGCCCATTCAAATGGCAGGCCATATGCGGCACAGAAGCAACCACCTTTATAACAACCTTTGTTTAGAATGAAACATCAGCTTTTGCCTTTGAATAATAACTTTTTCAAATATAATTCATATATATCAAATCATATTCAAATATTAACATTCAGTCTCACAGCTCTACTAAAAATAAATGAATAATATGCTCTTGATAGTTTATTAATGATTCTAAACAGCCTGAGGACAGCTCCATAGCAATAAAATAAGTGTGCCTTTGTTCTCCGAGCTGTGACCTGTAGCCATCATTACTCATTAATAGTGCGTTTCCTCCTTATCCAAACTCATTTTATTCTTTTAAAAGCAAATGCCCCTGTATTTACACCTCAGCTTGTCACTCATCTCTCAAGAAAAAGTACACCATGAAATCACATGAAATGTTTCCTCTTGTGCTCTACCCTTTCTCCTTTTGGCAGCTGTATAAGCAGAAATTGATTCAAAGACAAATAATGAGCGAAAGAATTCCAGTACATAGTTGGTATGGAAGCTTTAAAATATGATCTCATTAATTTTGCAACTATAGGCAAATTTGTATTGATTTTTTACTTCCCCTTATCAGAGAACCTTTACTTTTTAAGGGCTGGTTGCATGCTCAGAACGCATTCATTTGACACATTCTCTGTGCACATCCTTAGAAATCAACATGACACGGGTGCAAGTTGTAGTACCAGCAAAAAATCGGCGGGGTGGGGGGTGGGGGTTGGGTTTTGGTACAGTATATATAAGTTGGAATGTGACGTCAAAGTCTCTGTTTACTATCTACATGTGACATCCAGCCGATTTACAGATCCTACAGGATGAATGTGTGTGCTTTGATGTTTGATGAATGGTTCGATGTTGTGAAGCAAAATGCTGACATGCAAATGTGTTTTTCTTTTCAAGTGTCGCATATTCCCCATCTTAATGATGCAATACATTTTAAAAGTCTCACATACCTGCTTCTGTGCTGCCTTTTTTTTTTTTTTTTTTTGCACCTTCACAACAGCAACAGAATGTACGGAAGAGTATTTGAGCCACAAAAAAAAATAGGGGCACAGGGAAAAGGTCTATGTTGTGAAGCAAAATGCTGACATACAAATGTGTTTTTCTTTTCAAGCGTCGCATATTCCCCATCTTAATGACGCAATACATTTTAAAGGTCTCACATACCTTCTTCTGTGCTGCCTTTTTTTTTTTTTTTTTTTTTGCACCTTCACAACAGCAACAGAATGTACGGAAGAGTATTTGAGCCACAAAAAAAAATAGGGGCACAGGGAAAAGGTCTATTTTGTGATTAAAGTTGAAGTTTAGGCTTTAATCTCGAAATTCCCACTTTAATCTCATAGTTTTTTTTGTCATTAAAGTAGACCATCGTAAACGTCATCTTAAAACTGACCCAGTTGTTAATCACTATGTGCTTCTGGGGCTTCTCCTGCACCGACAGCAGCGGCAGGCAGCAATTGCCATACAGAACACATTAAATGTATGATATTTCAGCTCTCTGCACATTGTTTCTATCTCACGCCTGTTGCTTGCTAGAATGGGCGCAACCCTGGATTGATGGATGTAATCATTAAACATCCATCCTTTTCATAGATATTTTGGCAAGGTGTCCTGGGAGTTTAATGGATGTTTTGGGCAATTCACAACTCAGTGAAGCTGAATGTTGTTTTCTCACTGTAATGATATGTGGCTCTGCCCCCTGGTGGGATCTTCCAGATTTATGAAAAGTATGAACGCAAGTATGAACAGTACACCGCTTGCATAGCAGTAGCGTCCGTAGGAGCTTGTGAAGTATTAACCTGGCCTAAGAATGAACACTAAGACTCTGCTTCTGTTGCGATCCAGCAGTTTTGAATGTTGAGGATGTAATTTTTTTTTTCTTTTGTAATTTGTCCATTTTACACTTGTTATTAATTTTAAGTTTTTTGCGTTGCCGTTTTGAGTATTTTTCAGTGTGGTGGCCAAGTTTTTGGAAATGTTACTTTGGCTTTATCATTTAACAACAGGAAGCCATATCATCTCCCAGACGGTATTTAAGATATCTGCACCCTAGTCTTGATGTCAATGGTGTTATGGCATTAGATATTAAATAATTTTAGTAAGTCAGGACTTTGTACATTTTTTATTGCAAGTTTTGGTTAATACCTCAGTTTTGGTATTTTGGTTCCTTTGATTTTTTTTGACCCCGAGCTAATTAAGTTTTTCAACCATGGGTTTTCCTTTGTGATGGACGGCCAGCGTTTCAGTCTGGCTCGGACATCCCTCAACCAAGAGAAAGAGCCTTTTTAGGGCAATACATCCCCCAGGACGCCAGATGGCAGCTCCCCTGGACGGAAATGGTTCCTGGATTCCCGCAGGGCAGCATGGGACATGGAGTCCGTTTCTCCAGCCCTGTTGGGTACTGTGAGTGCCGCCAGCGGGAGCTCACCAAGAACCCAAGGACTATTACAGTGACGTTAACCCGGAAGTACTTAGGAGTCATGAGGACGGAAACCCGCAGTACTTCCGGGACACCTGAGGAAGGCGTTTGACCCGGAGATGGAATACTTCCGGGTCAGAGACTTTAAAAGGATTGTGAGAAACCCCAGCAGATCGAGCCGGTGTTGGGTGGGAGTGTAACAAAGCTGCTGGGAGTTGAAGCCAAATAAAATTTTCAATACTGAATGTTCAAGTTATATACAATATATTTTTCAATTTTCTGTTGTGTAATTGCACCAACCACAAATAAAAATAAAAACTTTGTGTTAATTTTACTTAAATGCTGCATTAATAGTGCTGAATGCAGTAACCCATTATAAAGGCTGAGTATCCCAAATACCTGGGACCAGAGGGATTTTGGATATTTTTGGATATTTTTAGATCTTGAAATATTTGCATACACATGATGTGATACTGTATCTTGGAGACAACCTTAATCAAGTAGGGAAATGCAGCCAAACCAGCTAATTGACAACTCACACTTATAATAATTCATATCAGCAAGCCAATTATTGTAATGTACATTGATTTGACAAACATATTAAATCTCAAAATTGATGAATATGATGTATAGACTGTATTTAAGTTTTCTTTTAAGAGGACCAATGCTGCGTATTGGCACTGAAGAATTTTTTTGCTTTTTTATCAGTTTATAAAGGCCACTTGTTGTCATTTTTCAGGGTACTAGCTGATAGGTCAGGATTATCTCATTCAACCTTCACTGTATCATGCCCGACGTCATGGAAGTCTTTAAAAGACTGACGAGGTGCTACATTCAGTTTTCATATGATGTGGGTGTACATAAATAAAACATAACATGTTTTCACCAACATAAAAAGGCATTTTGCTGCAGTGTCTGATTTTCCTAACATAATTGAAGCAGTTTACTGAACTCATAATGCAATAAGTGTACCTAGTGAGAAGGAATCTACTTTTGTTAACTGTAAGCAATGACATTCCATTAATGCACAAGTCATCTGCCATTTTAATGGTGCCGCGCAGAACTTTTGAATTGCTGAATGGGTGCTAGTCATGGCAAACAGATGCTTCATGGGGGACAAAGGTTGTTGACTGTATTTTTTTGCTTATCAGCACTCAATACTTCATGGGATTGTTCCCACGGATCATTGATTGTGTGTTGTTGCTTCACGGTGTTCTGAGCTTCACAGGGGACTCCCCCCACTCCCATTGTATTCTGAAATTATAAAATCCTTTTTTAATCTGCATATATGCTATTCACATACAGTTTTTGGCATACACATATTTTCAGTCTGCAGTACATTCAACAATAATCCATGTGAATATCATTTAATTAGTAAACGGTTTTCAATGAATTAATTAAATCTTATTTTAGAGTTTGTAACACTTCACTCAAAATACACAATTATTTCTACCAGTAATTGGTAATTGTTAAACACTGAAAGTATCCTAGTTACAGTTAAAAGGGCAGCAGCATACTAAAAACTAAGTGAAATTACCTATTGCATTTTCTTTAGCCTGAAAAATATATCACAGATATCACCAATCACAATTTACTCCAACTGGTTTTAAGCTTTATTTGTTTTTGTTTCAGAGGTTAAACTTCTGTTACTGCAATTTAGTATATAACTCTAGGTATTCACAATAGCAATAATTACTGTAAAGGAGGAAGTACTGTAAGTGATCAAATTGAAAATAAAAGGGAAACCCTTGAGGGATGGATGAAACACACAGTATACTTCCCCTGAGGTAATTAAGATGAATGGAGACTTAAGTGTAAACTGGTTCAAGTGGCAAGACTTGGACGAGTAATGGGTGGTGAATGCCAATATATTTATAAGCATAACCTAAAGCTTTCTCCAGAGTAGAGGGGTAATGAGTATGTCATTCTCACACCACCTAAAGCTTATTTTAAGCCTGCACAGAACGTCATATATGAAGTATTTGTCTCCTGAAGCTGCAAACATGATGAGGGTCTTGAAACAATTGACAGCTATGTTACTTGCCTTTAGGAAAAAAGCAATGACTTCTGAATATGGAACATTAAAGGACAAACTATTACAAGACAGGTTAGTGCTAGGCATCACCAAGGAACCTACCTGGCACTGTTTATTGAGAGAGAGAGAGATAGAGATCTGACACCAACCAGTACAATTGAAATCAAGCGCACAGCAGAGGTTACAGATGAATCGTAACAGACAGCAGATAAAGAGTGTAAACACCACTGTAAAGGTGCAAGGATTTTCAAGGATTACAGTATGTCTGATGGCAATGCAGACACACTGATATTAGCAATGTGCAAATACTATGGTTCAGGATACAAGCATAGCAAGGAGCAATGCCCTGCATATGGGAAGTCCTGCTTTTTAAGCAACTGTTTTGCTAGGCTCTGTTTGTCAAGTGGCAGATTTTCAGCCAAGGAAGTGCATTGATGATCAAACAGTACATGATATAATGTTAACTAGTGTGACGACTGGCAGCCATAATGCCAGAAGAAAAATAAATGGTATTCCACACTTTAAATGTACAACAATCCCCTGCCATGCTAGCTTGACACAGGTGCAACCTGCAATGTAATGAGTCTGATAGACAAGCTGTGGCTTGCATCACAAAGTAAGCTGCTGCCAAGTTCTGTCAGGCTGAAGTTATATTCAGGAGAGATTATGCAGTCAACAGGAGTTTTCCGGACTGCATGCACAATTTGAGAACGCACACATTGACTTGAATTTGAAACCGTCAGAACTAAGCAGCAACCACTTATGTCTGGCTCAATTTGTGAACAACTGGGATTAATGAAATTCTCTTTTCCTATGGAGCTGGCCCAACAGATCACTTTTAAAACAGTCTGTCATTAATGCATATGATGATGTATTCAGTGGACTAGTAGAATCATTCCAAGGAAAAGTGCATTTTGAACTGAACACCTTGGTCCCACCTGTGCAGGGTGTTCCCCATCATGTGTCTGTTACCATTCAACAGGCAGTGAAAACACAAATTGATTTGTATGAAGCCACAAGGCATATTGCAGGTGGATAAACAATATGGTGATTATAAATAAAACAGGTTGAGTATTTGCGCTGGCCCAAAATTTCTCAATCTCGCTTTGAAAAAGTCACATTTCATCATGCTTACTCTTGAACATGTACTACATAGGTTGCCACAGCTTCAGCTCTTCACTCTTGTGGACACCCTGGATGCATTTCTACAGTGTAAGCTTAACGATGAAAGCAGCTATTTAACAACATCTTGGACCCTATAGGGAAGAAAGAGGTGGTTCAAACTATAATTTGCAGTTTTAGTGTCCCTTAAGTACACCAGAGCAAGCAACATGTGCTCTTATCAGGTCTGACAGGTATTGATCTAAATGCAGATGACATTGTGATTGCTGAGACACAGTGACCATGATGATAACCTCTTAGCATTGCCAGATTGTTGCAGGAAGGTTAAGTATAAGCTGAGTATGAAGCTTTATGATGCTTTAGTTTAAAACAGAAGAGGTATGTTTTCACTGGCATGTTATGTCTCTTTTCTGTATTGGCCTCTCTGTAAAGGTCTGAAAGCTGACCCCAACAAGGTCAAGGCTACACAGGATGGTGAAATCCTTTCAGTACTTCATTGGGATTGTCACCTACCTGGCCAAATTGTTGCCCTACCTGTCAGAGGTTTGTTAGCACATGAGGAGACTTCTGGACAAAGAAGCAGTTTAGCATTGGTTTCCCTTGTACAAAGCTGCAATGCTAGTAGAACTAAAACACCTTGTAACAGTCACACCAGAGCTAAGATAATATGATGTTAGGAATCATGTCACAATACAGAGCGATTCTAGCAAAACAGAACTGGGTTGCTGTCTTATGCAGGAAAATAATCCAGTTGCCATTGAATCCAGGGCATTGGTCCCTACTGAACAAAACTATGCCTAAATTGAAAAAGTATGCTTGAGCATCATTTTTGCATGAGGTGTTTCTACCACTATCTCTACAGACATGACATTTTCACGGCAGAGACCGATTGTAAGTCCTTCATTTCAATCTTCAAATATCTCCTTCTTAGTACACCTAAATTTCTACAAAGCATGCTGCTTAGTTCTCCAGTTCTTTAACGTAAATGTTACATACAAACTTAGCAAAGAAATGTATATAAGTGCACTGAGTAGAGTGACAGCTGGGGATATAAAGAACGATCACAACATTAAATAGGATAGGCAGGAGGCAGAAGACATCCACCAAGCAGATTATTTAAATGTCTCCTTCAGATCAAGATACACACTGAGAAAGATAATATCCTTCTGACTCCCAAGGCTTCTGTGTTATCAGGAAAGCCTGTTTATAAAAATAAGACACCTTTGCCGGTGAGAGAATATTGAAGCTACATGGACAAATTCAGTGTGCAGGATAGCATGCTATGCAAAGGCCCTAAAGTTATCATCCCCAAGTTTTTGCGACCTCTGATGCTTGAACACATACACTTCAGCCATATAGAGGGGTAAAGCATGCTACTGAAAAGCATGAGACTCACTATGTTGGCCTAATCTGTAGTCTGAAATCAAGGACTTTGTCAGTAGCTGTTCAACCTGTAATGAATACACATAAACACAATTCAAAGAAACAATGATGTCTCGCAAAATACTAACATACTGGCAGGTAGTGAGCATGGATTTGTTTTCCTTTGCAAATCAAGATTTCTTCCATATTGTTGACCACTATTCTGATTTCTTAGAGGCTGAATTGTTGCCAGATATGTCAACTGAAGCCACTAGTATATGCTGCAAGGTCCAGTTTGCTCATTATGGGCAGCCATATAGTTATTTCAAACAATGTACCCTAGTTTGAAGTGAAGGGTTCAAGAGAATTGTTATGGGATGGGAGTTTCAACATGTCACATCATCTACTGCAAACAGCTAAGACAGAATCTGCAGTTAAAAATCACGAAGCTGCCATGATGAAAATGAAAGTTGTTTTCACTAACGAGATGCTCCCATAGACAGCATGGAAAGCAGCCAAATACAGCAGCTCATGTCCAGATGACTAAACACATCTGTACTAGTCACTGATAAACTGCTTGAGCTCTGTATTGTCTCTATTGTTCCTGCAAAACTGTTAAAACAATGCCAGATAGCCAAACCTCACTACTTCTCCTCAGCAAGAGATTAGCTAGCGCTTCAGGTTGGGATTTCAGTTCATGTAAAGCCATTGCCAGGTGACCGCATGAACAATTGGAAAATAGGAACTTGCTGGCAAAGGCCTGCCCCATGTTAATGCATGGTAAACATTGATGGAGCCCTGTATCAAAGCAACTGTGCATATCTGCAGTGTAGAACTGTATTGATCTGCAAATAGGTAAGCGGTCAACACAGGTGACTAGGGAATCATTGAAAAACCTGCCTGAGTGCCCTTTAGAGTTAGTAGATAATCCTGAACCAGTCATTGGAGACCAGAACATGAAGCTAAAAGAGATAAACAATACTCAGTAAAGACGTTTTTGTGCAGAACACCCCCTTGGTCTCACACCCCCTCCTGTACACAGAATACATTTCCAGCACAAAGATATTTTTACGATCTGGGAGGCTTATACAAGCCCCTGTTTGACTGAACTTGAAGGGACACTAGGATGAGCCTATAAAGCAAAAATCAGGATACCAAACTGCATGCAAAGTGTCGCAGGGATATTTAATATACATATGTTATATTATAGAAAAATACATTATCTTTAAGAATGAAAAAGAGAATGATGTTTTCAGAGGTTACAACTCTCGTACTGCAATTAAATAAGCAACTCTGTACCAGGAGTTTTCATCTGGGTATTTACTATTTTTGCTTTTACACATTTGTTGCTGAACATGACTACTACTGTTTGAAACACTGTGTTTGTGTCTTTTCTTTGCATCATATAGAAAGTTTTTTCTTATAGACATATAGCACTTTTTATTTGACAAACTACATTACATTATAATACAAACACTAGCACATGTGGTGCACCTAGCTGGCTATATATATATATAAAACTAACAAAAGATATTTCAAAATATCAATCCATATGGAATGTTGTTTCACAAAAATCTCCCAAGATTTCTTCCAGGGGCGGTGCTGAACACAAAACAAATGTTCCCCCTGTTGCAGGAGGTGACTTACAATTCAGAATAAAAATCCCACTCGCTAACAGACAAATTTAAAATTAAAGGTATTTCTATATTTTATTTATTTATTTGTTTGTGTTTTGAAGAAAATAACATTGCATACAATCAAGTTAAACTTATACAACAAATGACTTCATAGTAAAACTAGGGAAACAAAAATGATAAGAAAAACAAATATCAGTAAATTAATGTAAGGAAAGCAACAAAACAGAATTCAATCCCAATCCAAGAGGAGGAGAGGCGAGCCAACAGCATGGGCAAAAAGAGCAGAAAAAAATACAAACAAGGGAATATGTCCATTTCTACAGAAATAAATGCTTATTCTAAAATTTTATTTATTAAATATTTCCATATTTTTAAAAACGTTTTCAACAGATCCTGCGAGCAAGAATTAGATTATTTCCAGTTTTGAACAGTATAGAACTTCAGTTACCCACTGACTTCTAAATGGTAGGTTGGGATTATTCCAGTCAAACAAGATAAGTCTACGTGTTAGTAGTGTGGTATAGACAATTACAATCAATTTGTCTTTCTTCACTTTAAGTCCATCTGGGAGTACATCAAACTCAAATGTTTATGGGTTATAAATGATTGTGACACCAAGGCTGTCCTACAAGCATTCAAAGATTTTTGTCCAAAGTGATGTTAATTTGGGCACATTCCCAAACATGTGGCCCATTGAGGCTGGAGCTCTAGCTTTCTTTTAAATGAAATTAGAACCATCCATCCATTTTCCAACCTGCTGAATCCAAACACAGGGTCACAGGGGTCTGCTGGAGCCAATCCCAGCCAACACAGGGCACAAGGCAGGAACCAATCCCGGGCAGGGTGCCAACCCACCGCAGGACACACACAAACACACCCACACAACAAGCACACACTAGGGCCAATTTAGAATCGCCAATCCACCTAACCAGCATGTCTTTGGACTGTGGGAGGAAACCGGAGCGCCCGGAGGAAACCCATGCAGACACGGGGAGAACATGCAAACTCCACGCAGGGAGGGCCCGGGAAGCGAACCCGGGTCCCCAGGTCTCCCAACTGCGAGGCAACAGCACTACCCACTGCGCCACCGTGCCGCCCTGAAATTAGAACAACTAATTTTAAATCTTTTCTTTTCAAGAAACCAATAATAATGAAACTATTAATATTTATTAACCATTTTAAAGTGGTTTATACATGCAAAATGGATAAATAATTTAGTTTTTAGGTACATTCCTGGGTTAGAATCTATTGGTTACTTTCAATTTAGCAATTTTCCTTAAAACCAACAGTCCATTTCCTTTTAGTGTTTGGACTTCACCTACATATTACAGCAATCACCAGTCAGAAAATCCACTTCTCAATACGGACACTGACTGCAGCGTCTGATCCCACTGACCTGCTGTTTCAAACACAGAGACACTTTAGACACTGGGAGAGCATACAGTTTTTAAAGAAGATACCGATTACATGAGGGCTCCTTTGTTTTTGTTGTTTGTTGGTAGCAACATTTCATTGATTGCCTCATAATCAATCATCAAATGTTGGTTGAGTTGGATTACAGTTTATACCTGGATTTGCCTGTCATGTACTTTATTTTGTTTGTAGTAGTTGTAGCATATCAATGTCATTTCACCTGCTGTCCCCTCTGTCCATCGTTAACTGTCATTGCTAGAATCCAGTTGGGCAGCAAACTCCACTGAACAGAGTTGAATCAGTAAATTACACAAGAATTGAATTAAGTACTTATAACTATGGCAAAAATGGACCAATTTCATAACCTCCTAAAATATAAATCACACACTTCTGCATTTTTCAGAATGAAGAACCAGAGATGGAAAAAGACCAGCTATTTCAACAATGAGATCAATTAAGGATAAAATTACTCACTAATTGTGAAACAGGTTGGAACAAATCTTGCAATCACAGTGGGATGGAAGTAGAGAAAAAATAATCTAACATTAATGTCCTGTGTGTGTGCTCAATGTGAAAACAAATTAAAAAGAAAAAAATGAAAGACTGACAGTGACTAATCTGCTCTGTTTCACATATTATTTTGGTGATTTTCTCAAAAATTATATCTAAAATATAACATGATTTGACATAACAAAATGAAAATACTTAACTCTGCTCCTGTTCACTTTTAACAAGTGACTATTGGCCCATAGGTGAATTGCTGTATCTTTGACTTTAGTGAGTTCATCTTTTTTCAGAAATATTTTAATACCATTATAATTAACTCTTTGCATTTATATAGCGCTTTTCTCACTACTCAAAGCACTCAGCAATTGCAGGTCAAGGGCCCAACAGAGCAGAGTCCCTATTGGCATTTTACAGGATTCGAACCGGCAACCTTCCGATTGCCAGCACAGATCCCTAGCCTCAGAGCCACCATCATATTGGCTTATATGATGTAGTTCACACCTTGCAGTGTAAATTGGACACATCATTAGTGATGTTACATGGGGCCATCTGGCGAGGTCTTTTAAAATTAGATCCCCTGGCCCAAACAATCCAGTAGGGGTAATCAGGCTCCAGCTTGTGTAGTCCATGGATTCCTTTGCTTGATTCACAGCCATCTGAATGTCTTCTCTGTGAAGTGTGTAGTTTTTTTGATGGCTCTCCTCCTGTGCAGCCCCATGATTCCAAGAAGATTGAGTGCCCTGTAGGAGGATTGGCCTGCAAAGCCTTTACACCAGGGGTCTCCAACCTTTTTTCCCCTGAGAGCTACTTTTACAAAATGAAAATGGCCAAGAGCTACTCATGTTTTCTAACGTTTATTCTCATAGCTTATTTCAACCCAAACAAACTGAATAAGCTTGTTTTGCCTGAACATTTACAAAATGTTGGTGTCCACAAGGCACATTTTGCATTAAAACATCACAAAATAATATTTAGTTCACCTGCAAATGCATTGACTTAAAACATGAATGCTGTCAAAACAAAACAATGCAATTACAAATACACACATTTATTACTTATTCATTTGTCATTTTGTTACATGTCACTGTTTCACTTCAAAAGAGTATTCACATGTCCAGTTGCATGTGTGATGTGTTTTTTAGATAGTCAGATGCCTGGCACTGCATGGAGTCAACAAGAGAGGTGTATAGTGGAGTGTAGCCACTTAGGTTCACTCTTATGGAGTCATTTAAATGTTAATCTGTCCGCCTTGTTCTGAACTTTGATTTCATGACATTCATGTCAGAAAAGGCAGACTCACAGAGGTATGTAGACCCATACAAAGCAGATGTTTTCAGAGCTGCTTGGTGAAGATTCTTATATTTATGTGAAGATTCTTATATTTATCTGGCTCTACTAAGCTTCAGAAATTATGGGAATGCTGTTGAGACTTATATAATATATAAAAGCCAATGTCTGTCTGTCTGTATGTCTGTCCGCTTTTCACGAGAGAACTACTTAGCAGATTTAGATCAGGATTTAATTTTATAATTTGCTTGAACATTCCAGTTGATTTTGCGACTTCTGTCATTTCTCTATGTATCATATTTCGCTTGTGGTACCAATTAATTTGCGTGAATCCGAGAAAAAGGCAGCGAGCCGAGGGGAGGGGCCTTCCTCACTCACTCGCCAGCTTCGGGGTGTGTTCCTTAACTCCGCTTAGCTAGCAAACGAGAGAACAATTGAATTCAACTTTGTTTGATAAAGTGTTACTTAGGCCTTGATGAGTTTGAGTCTGGATATTCTCTTAAGTGTATGCTACATTGAAAAGATAGATTGCAATTCATATTGTGGATTGTGATATGATTTTTTGGAAAGATCGCCCACCCCTAATTTGACTAATCAAGTTTTCAAATTTATGTAGGATTCATTAACCCTTTGGCGAGCTACTTGGAAAGGGGTTGCGAGCTACCGGTCGCAAACAAGCGATGTGTTAGAGTCCCCTGCTTTATACCCATCCCCTGTTGCAGCATTCACCTACAAGCTCCTCTTACTTGGCTGTGTTCCTCACTAAGGCTTCTTCCATCAAGTCTTCACAAGGAACAGTCTGTTCCAGCAGGACCACTTATCTTGTTGTCTCTGACACCAGGGGTATGTCTGGCTGGAGTGTGGGGAATCTGAGATGTTTCCTTAGGTCAACTATCAGGTGACAGTCTCATGCTGTGGTCAGTAGCCCTCCTGGAGGCTTGGGCTGGTCCTGTTGCCTCACATCAGCTCTTATGAAGCCATTGTTCTTGTTCACTGGCTGTTGCTGTTTGTTGTGAGTGATACCTGTGGTAGTGACATTTGCTATGACCCTCAACACCTGATTACAGTGCCAGGGATAGCGTCCTCTAACAAGAGCAAGAGTTAAATACAGTTAGGTCCATAAATATTTGGATAGTGACACAACTTTTATAATTTTGGCTCTGTGCTGTACCACAGTGGATTTGAAATTAAACAATCATTATGTGATTGAAGTGTAGACTTTCAGCTTTAATTTAAGGGGTTTATGAAAAATATCATGTGAGCCATTTAGGAATGACAGATATTTTCTGCATAGACTCCCAATCCCCCCAGTTTTGCAGGGGCTCAAAAATATTTGGACAGACTAACTAAATCATGAATATAATGATAATTTTCAACATTTGGTTGAAAATCCTTTACAGTCATGTGACTCCCCGTGTAGTGGGAATTAGGGACACCAGCCTACACTCTAGGTGTCTAGTATGTGGAACCGAGCGTGACCAGGATGATGGTGTAAGACAGGGAGACACGGACACAAAAAGGGTTGGGTTTTTGAAAAATAAGTGAGGTTTTATTTACAGGTGCACTTAACAAAAATAATGTCCTGCTGAATTTATATACTGTATTAATACACAGTCCAATACTGCAAAAGACACACAAAAACAATACGTAAATGAAGCTCAAAAATAGTGACTATATACAAAAATAAACAGTGCACCAAAACCCATAACCCAAATAAATACCTCCACCAAAATTACTCCAGAGATATTTATACAAGGGCGGCACGGTGGCGCAGTGGGTAGCGCTGCTGCCTCGCAGTTGGGTGACCTGGGTTCGCTGCCCGGGTCCTCCCTGCGTGGAGTTTGCATGTTCTCCCCGTGTCTGCGTGGGTTTCCTCCCACAGTCCAAAGACATGCTGGTTAGGTGGCTTGGCGATTCTAAATTGGCCCTAGTGTGTGCTTGGTGTGTGGGTGTGTTTGTGTGTGTCCTGCGGTGGGTTGGCACCCTGCCTGGGATTGTGCCCTGTGTTGGCTGGGATTGGCTCCAGCAGACCCCCGTTACCCTGTGTTCGGATTCAGCAGGATGGAAAATGGATGGATATTTATACAAGAACAAATATTTACAAAAACAACGCACGTAATGCTTGGTAAATTCAAGCTGTTCTACCGAGTACCTTTCTCCAAGAAGATCTAATCAGAAAGAACCAGTAATGGGTCGTTCTTGAACGATTCGTTCATTTTGAACGAATCTTTAATGTGACTCGGGAAGAACGAGTCGTCTCGTGGGACTGATTCGTTCACTCGTTCACTTTCTTTTATAAGAAAATGCGTTTTAGATATTTTTGATAATTTTATGATAATTTCTAAATATGATCCAACATACAACAAATAGAATTTTACGTTAGTATTTGACTGATGTACTGAGCCGGTAAGTGGTCACGTGACAAAAGAACGAACGACTCGAAAGACTCAAGGAATGAACTAATCAATTCTGTTTCCGGCTCAGACTGCATAGGTTAAGCTTATGGGGCTGTCACGTGATGAACGAACGACTCAAACCCGAAGACTTGTCAGATAAGAGGCGAGGTGAGCGAATCATAGACTAAAGACCCAGGTAAACAATGAATTAATATTTTCTGTTTCTTATAGCATTATAGTTTTGTCTTGTTTGTAGTGTGATCAACATTTGTGTAAACAGTAGATGTGTTAGGGAGGTAACAGGTAACATTTTAATTATATTTTGCTAAAATGAACGAAATGACTCGAAAAAGGATTCGTTCATTTTGCTGAACGAGACTCAACGGTCCGAGTCGGTAAAATGATCCGAACTTCCCATCACTAGAAAGAACCAACCTCTAGGGCCCACGAGTCCTTTTTATATTCGGCGCCCTTGTGCCGACCAATTAAGCTGTCCTATGTCATCTCTCTACAACCACGCGATGACGAGAACGCGTCTGCGAGAAGTGACGTCTCCTGCCCTGCAAAAATACTATTAATAGTTCAAGCAGGCGGCGCGCGCTCGCATAGCTGTGCCGGCTTTTGATACGCAACTGCGCTTCTGCCTTAAGTTAACGTAAGCATTTAAATTTTCACATCCTTCCCCTGAGTACTGCCCAGACAACTACACACATGGATCCCATTTCTAAACCGCGGTAAACTAATATTACGACGCTTCACACTATCTTTTACTCCTTTAGAGTTATGGGGTCGCGGGAGGCACACGCAGGAGTGGAGGACTGACAATGCCATCCCGACCGGTTAATGGCAAGGCTGTCTCTCCATTCTACACGAGACCTATCGCGACACTCTTCAAAAGGTGCTAATAAGGTCAGTGAAGATGTCTATCTGCATTCTATAAAAAGGCAAGTTTCCTTTCTTTATACTTTTAACTTTTTATTACAAACAAATGCCTCTCAACACTGCAGAGGACACTTGACAAATTTTATTTAATTACAGGTAATGCCAGTAAGACACATTACCACAAGTCAATGACTGCCTAAAGTCAGGAAAACATGACCATCTTGAAGTGCTGAGTTTCTACCCTGGTGATACTTTGTCAGGTGTTTACTGCAGCTGTCTTCAGGTGCTGGTTTTTCTTTGCTGTTCTGCCTTCTGTTTTGTCTTGGCAAGTAAATTGCATGTCTAGTTGGTTTGAGGTCAGGTGTTTGATTTGACCTTGGTAGAATATTCCACGTCTTTGCGTTGTGGTGGTGTGTAGACCCATAATTATGAAAATTGTGTCACTGTCCAAATTTCTATGGAATTACAGTAACTGTATATCCTCCAAGGGCCCTCTTTGCTGGCAGAGCTGGCATGCAGGCATTTCTGTCAGGCCTCAGCAGGAGAGATTGGATGGGCTATGCAGGATGTCATAGGCCAGCTAGATCAAGAACTTGATCCTTAGAGGCTCTGCCTACAGAAATATCTTGCGTCTTTCTTTACCCTGGGCCTAAGTGCAGTCTTGGGTTGATACCAAACCCTGTTTGTCCTGCCTCGACAGCCTGGTTGACTGGCTCCTGCACTCGCCACTTCCTCCCAATTCTTACTTCAATACCTTCTAAGGCAACTGTGGTGTCATTAGAGTTTCAGGACAGCAGCATCTCTCCTGTCCGAGTAACCATGAACTCCTCTGTCAGACTGCAGAAATGGAGCACATTGAATTGACATATGGATACTGAATTCTCTTATACCATTTTTTGTGCTTTTAAATTCATATAATAAAGTAAGACTGGAATAGAATAGTGTTGGTTTCAGTGTTGCACTGGGCTTTTTTATTGTCCAGAAGAGAAATATCACAAAAAGCTTTTGCCAGTTTGTAGCTATTAACACTGTAACACATACATTTTTGCTGTCCCTAGACTTTTACTCTTTCATTATGAACTTAACTTTTTATGCCATTAGTTAAAATCTGCACAATACATCAATAAACTATCTTTTGATTGCTGAAACTGCTAGTCCAATTATATCACAATGAACAGCACAACACAAATGCTTGGAAAATATCTTTTAGTATCTGTGGTAAGGCAGAAGTTATCATGTATAGCTCTAGAGCATAAGAACAAATTTATCTTTCTTCCAGACTTTTCTCATATTAGAAAAAATATTTTCCTAACATAATGAATAACCTTAACTGAAGCAGCTGTTTCCAAATATGTAACTTTGCTTCAGTGCTTTTTGCTTCATATTGGCAGCTGCTATCATCGTTCTGGGATCAAAAATTGTACCCTTCAACAGTTCTAAACTGCTGAATAAGCAGGTACTGTACATTGAAAGAATTGTGCTTAATTTATTTCAGCTAAAGAGACTTTCTAAACAATCTAGTCTATTCTAATAAAATAACTAATTATAATAAATTGTACATATTGCTGAGAACAAATTTGGTATTCTTAAACTAGCACAGTAATAAAATCAATGTCATAAATTAAGGTTAACTGAATGAATTAAATGCAAATCTTTATTATTAAGGCAATATCAGTAATGTGAGTTCAAATCACCACTCTATAAATTAACTTGTTATATCAAGTAAGCATTAAAGTTTTGACAAAGCAGGCATTCTGAAGCAGACATTGTCCCCAGAAAAGACATAAGACTTCAGAATGATTTTGCAAAGAGTAATTTTATTATAAAATATGGCCTACAAGAGCAGGTCAACACACAAGCAGCAAACATTATATAAAAGAATAAAGAGAATACTTTATTCCCAATGGGCCTCTGTAAACAGATGGAACTTACTAACCTGCTGAGTGCCTCCCAAACTTACTGTCTGCTTGTCAACCATGACCTTTAATGTCTCTTGTACCATGTTTTTTAACCCTGCTACCATGTAAGCTCTGTCCAATACCTGCACCCTTGTCTCCAATCTCTCCCACAGACTGGAAGGTCATTTTAAACATTTCTATATGAGATTAAGTTAATGTGATATTGGATTAAAGAATGGATGTCATGCATGTAGATCTTTATAGACATCTGCAGGGCAAGAATTGAACGCAATTATTTGTTAGTTTGGATCATTAGAATGAAAAATTTACTTAGTGCTAGCAAAACAGGGCTAGTTGTTTCTGTAAAATGTATCAGATATACAGCATAAGAACATAAACAGATATTCTATTCTGTATTTAGCATCACACGTATTAGTGCAGAATTCACAATTTATGATGCAGTCTTTTAATAAAATCTGGAAGAATTTATTTGAATCAGATGCTGTAAAAATAGAACAAAGTGATAGTTTGGTGCACCCTGCGTCCAACTCCATATAATTTGCATAAAAAAAGTTTTTTTTTTAAAAAGTGCGTTATTAACGCAAAATCAAGTTATCCCAACTATAAGACTATCCAAGAGGGCAGCTCTTCTACATTTCAGTAGTGATGAATGCAGATGTTGAAAGGTTCCGCTATGAGGCTTGTTTCAAATGTGCCTGTTACATGATCTTAAGGCACACTAGCACCATGACATCACTGGTATCTCTGCAGTTAGAGGCTGATTTGCTCCATCAGTCGGTTGTGGATCTTCCTTGGATCAAAAGTAAAAGCAGAGACCTACTCCATCTGTGTGGTATTGCGACCTGAGTTCAAACACTACAGGTCCCGTAGGTGAGACTTACGCATGGAGTACTGTATAAACAAAAAAAAAAAAATAAAAGTTATATAATACTTATTTATAAGTTAATAAACATTTTTTGTGGAACATTATGAAAGATTCACGTGGAACACCTCATTCTTTGATGTGGAGTCATGTCCACGTAGAATCTCATATTTGGTGTATGGCTGCATGCGTATTGTAATAATCTGTTCTACCCCATTTTCATCATGTCAGAGAGGCTGAGAGACTCTTCACGTTTGAGTTTACAAAGTTGACATGGCCATCACAACAGTATATGTTCATTTCACTCCTCAGTAAACGCTGTTAATATTCAATGATTTTAAAATCTGTAGTTGATATGTATTGTTGATTTCCAAATGGAATATGAATAAAAGCATGTGATGCATAACTATTTACAGTTTTCTTTCAAACAGAACCAGTGCCAGCCACAGCGTCTCCTGCAATTTGTGGGAGACTCAAGACTTCTGCATTAATGAGACAAAAAAAGTTGAAAAGAAACTTTGCGGGTTCATCCAAGTTGTACATAAAGATCACTCATGTACTGGCAAGAAGAAACAGCTAGATACTTCTGACTTTGTCAGCAACATCTGTCCCTTGTGATTGCATCTTTTCAAAGGCTGGCATGGGATCAGTAAATAAGAAGTAGTCAAAACTGCAGCACAGCAGAATACATCACTTATGTAAATAGAATTAAAGAAAGCCTTTTTGAGCTTTTGTCATTTCTGTATTCTTAAACCATTTTCCAGTTAAGCAGTCCTAGTCACTGACACATTTAACACTTCCCTGCCCCTTATCTGTCATGCTACTCAATGCAGTCACCTGCTGTTGCTTGTCACCGGTCAACACTAAGTTTCATTCAAGGCTTTGTCGACCTTTTGGTCATACACATAACACAAGACACACATTTTCTCTATATACCTGTTCAATAATAGTAAAATGGCGATAATAAGAAAATGCACAAGATGGGAATATTTATTTATTATTCCTCAGTGTGAGGAGGTGTCTCATCTCCCATTACTTGAGTTCATCTGCTGCCCCTCAGTTTATCAGCCAAACTGCATTACTCTGGGACTAAATGCAATGGAGAATACTGACAGTGTACACTTTCAAAAGTGTTATAAATCAACTGTATAATGAAAGCATTCCTTTGCCAAATGTAAAAACACAAAGCATAACATTTCAGACAAATGATGAGTTTTGTTAATTATAAAAACATAACTCACTATAACTACTATATATTTTGTTACTTTTTGTTTATTCTCAACAAACATTACATATCTGCACAGGCAATGAATATGTTTAAAATAATACAGATTAAATTAAAATAAAACAGTGTCGAAATAATATAGATAAACAAAGTGAGAAGCATTGGCCTTAAGGAAATATCAGAAAGTTTATGAGCTATCATTTAGGACAGAATGCATTGTTAATGGCATGCAATCTCTGTGCTGAGATGATGTCACAAAAAAAAAATACAGCACAGTCCACACAAATTCACATCCACCTTGTTTTTTGTTTAATTGTCAATGTCATAGAAATCAAGTCATTTAAAAAGAAATTACAGGTCTCTTACAGCCAGTGCAATAAAAGCTCCCTTTAAAATGTTTGCATATATAGAATATGAGACAATCCCACTGAAACAGGACTCATGAGTAGTAATGAATAATATGTGACACTGAGGATTTATAATGCATAATAATGGGAAAAATGAAAAATTACAACTTCCTAAAACAGACATAGCAAATGTAGGAATTTCAAAATATAATTTAGGAGGCATGCGTGTGCATTTCCATATCAAGTTAATAACCAAGTAAGCCCTCTGTTATACTAAACAGTAACTCAAACAATACTTAATAATACATAGTCCAACAACAACAAGTGCTCATTAATGCCGCTAACAACGAAGGTTTATACTGTCATGCTGGATGTTTGGAAGGTGCTGATTGATTGAAACTATTTATAGTCATTTGTCCTAAAAGGAAAGTGTCGTATAAGCAATCAGAAATGAAAACACACATTAAGCATGCTGGACATTAGTTTATGTTATGCTTTTCCAAAATATACATTCAGTAAGACTACAGTGCCTCAAAACACTCAAATATGAAGTTTAATACGTTTTACAGTGAAACTCTTAATATGTATAATATAATAAAATATATTTTTGACACCATGCATCAGACAAAGGAAGTCAATCACAGCCATAGTAACAAATATGAATCGGCAGCAACTGCCTGAATAGTTGTTTCAGTCCATCATTGATCTGTATAGATTGTGTAATGTCAATACAAATTACAGAATATCACTAGAGGGTTAAGTGTCAAATGTTTGGTAGATTCACAACAATTTATAGCACAGTGGCTTCAAATGTGTTGATGCTTTACAAAGCTTCCTTTGAACTGTGCATGTCAGCTCAGTGCTTTAAATCATGCTTGGACGTTTAATTTGTATTGCGCATGTCTGTTATGTACTTCAAACCATACTTGGATGTTTCACTTCCACTGTACATGTCAACTCAGTGTTTTGAACCGTGCTCCGCACTTCATTTTCACTGCAGTGTGCTTTGAACCACACTGGGGGATTAATTTCCACTGTGCATGTTAGATCTGTGTTTCAAATCCTTATTTATCGAGCTTCGATTGTGCCCAATAATACTTTGTGTTGAGAAACAAAACTATAAATTATACATCTTACCAATGCTGATAGGTAGAATGCATAATGCTGCAAAGAAGAGCTTTAATAATATGGGTCACCCGTTTCTCCATAAAACTCACTTTTCATAAATATTCCCCTTTACCTCTTTTCATTATTATCACTGTTATTATTAGAATTGCTAAAGATACTGTTAACGGACAGGGGGACATGGTAAATGTGTTAGTGACTGGGATTGTGCTTATGTTACTGAAAGATAAGTTAGGAATGGTATAGGCAGGAAAACTATCGTTTTTATTTAAAGAAATGGTTTATTATGCTGTGCTGTGACTAAGATGACCTATTCAGACCTTGAAGAATGTGTTCACAATGGAGGGATGTTGCTGGTAAAGTCAGATACTTTTATTGAAAGCAGGTTCAGAGGTTTTTATTCAGCTGCTCTTTGTTGCCGCAGGACTTTAGTGGATCTTTAATGGCAACCTCTATAAGAATCGGCAAGTTCTCTTTTTACCATGGCTGCTGTTGATGTCCATGGCGCTGTTTCTGTTTGAATGACAGTTGTAACTATTTATGCAGCATATACTTTTATTCACTTTACATATACAGTAGATATCAACTACAAACTGTGGATTACTTTATACTAACAGTACTCACCGGAGTGTTCTGTGAGTGTGACAGTGTGCTGGTAACTGCGTCTGTACCGTGTCTCTCAGCCTCTCTGATGTGCTCCAGATTGACAGGTTTGAATTTGGGTCCAGCAGAGTGAATTCAGCCTGATCTACCACAGTGGGTTTTTATTATCCTTTTCAGTGGTGGGATTTGTAGAACTCAAGTGATGAATAGAAGATTATTGAAAGTACATGAGCTGCCTTCCACAAATTAGTCTTTGCATTTTTGATGGCAATTCTAAGTGGGAATTATTCCAGAAGAGATCTTTTTTTGCAGTCCTTCCATCTCTCAATATTATTTGTCAATTTAGGCTATAAATATATCACACCAGTTCGTTTTTTTATTTATGTGACTTTTTAATTCGACTTGAACCTGGGTTTCCACTATGTACCAAATATGAAAGGCAACCGCCTTAGCTGAGCTACAGGATGATACAATCAGCAGTTATGAAAGACTGTACTCTGATGCCATCTTTTCTTCATAGTGAATTTGTTAATTTTGAACTCCATGAAATATTACCAATATTAAGTATTAATAATTGAAATATCACATTACTTGATGGAATAGTAATGTCTGTTAATGTCTATTAATTTAAGGATTTCATCATCTTTCTCAAATGTGCTTGCCTATTTTAGGACAAAGTAGAGGATTAAACCATTATTTTCCATCTACTTGGTTTTAAACAAGTCAGGACAAAGAAAACAGTTGAGGAGAAATGACAAGGGTCATTTTCGATTTTTTTTTAAACTACAAAATTGGGGTTGTGGATCCCCAAATGACATTCATTAAATGCGATCTCAAGTAAAGATTAGGGCTAATAATAATACTTATAACAGGATAATAATGATACAGTTACATTTCAAAATAAAAGAAATAAAATTTTAACAGATCTCAAGAAAAGATGAGGGCTAATAATAATACTTATAACAGGAGCAATAATTGAACTTGAATGTATGAGTTTGTGTAACGTTGAAGAAAATCTCCAGGTGATGTCAGTAGAAAGGTGAGTGTCAAATGCTTCGAAGCTTTGAAACAATTTCCAACACAATTGTCTTCAAATGTTTCAGTGCTTCATGAGTCTTCACTTCACTTAACTTCACTTCACTTATCTCTATATTTCAGGCATTCTGGGTGGAAGAGACGAATCCAGGTGGACAGAACCCAGAAGTGACATCAGAGAGGAAACAGTGTAAATCTTCCTTCCTGCAAAGGGAGGAGAAGAGAGATTGTTATCTTATAATGGCATCTCCTGTCTCCGCAAAGAATTATCACCACCTAAGCCATTATGCAGTTCTCCATGCACTCACACGTAACAATGCACATCATCAAAGTTGAAGCCTTACAGATTTGAATATGGGAAACGTTTTTAAAATTTAATGTCTTGTTCTAATTCCTATTTTATTTACCCCGATTCTTATTTCAATGTCTAAAATTACGTGACTTAGTCAGTGTTCTAATTAGGGATATCTGTAATTATATTTTGGTTAGTCTACATTAACATATAGGTATTAACATTTTGGATTATCTTTTGTTTCTAAAATACCATTTTAACTTGGTAAAATGTAAATAAAAATGTGTAATTGTAATTTTAATTAGTCAAAATGTATATACAGATATCTCTATGAAGAATGCTGTAGAAGTCAGTTGGAAAAGACCTAAGGCATAGATTTAAAAATTTAATTCATTAGGGAGTATTAATTCTTATACAGTAGTTGCTTTGCTCCTCTTTATTAACTGCTTGCATTGAACTGTATGTATATGTGACTTTCCCTCCCATACTAAAATACTTAGGGTCAGTTTAAAGTCATAGATTTATCAGGTGTTTGAAAGTAGGGTATCCATTAAAAATGTGTAATACTACAAAGAGCACATTCTGTATAACCATCACACAGTCAATGATTGGGCCAAAACCTCAAATCCTGACTCCAGGAACAGGGAGAAATCAATGCTAACAACCATACTATTGTGCAGTCTTATACTACTATCCAGAAAGCAAATGTTGTTGTAATCTTGTCAATGCAATTGTCTTTTATTGAAGTTTTTCTTTATAAATTCTCAGATAAACTGGTACTTCAGTTTTGTAACAGTGAAGAAGTATATAGCTGCTGTGCATAAGTGAGGACTTCTTAAGTGTTTTATTGATCTGATGTAGATTTATTATTCCTTAATTTAAACAAGAAATTGACTGTTTTTAAGTGTCATTGCTTTGCCACAAATGCGTACAAACCACTTGACTCTTAAAATCTCAAGTTATTCAGCTAGAAGAAAATGTAAAACATTGTATCAAAAGATATTGTGCATGGCGTCTCTCTTATTTATTTTGTACCCTAGCAGATGCTTCCTAGTTATAATAATAAAACAATAAAAATAATTGAAAAGAAAAAGCTAGTAATTAATGTTTTGACAGGTTTACCTCAATATTTTTTCAACTGAATGATTTTTAGGGAGGATTAATTCAGGACACACTGTTAATAGGACACCAGTCCATAAGCATGCACATACTAATTCTCACGTACACTAGGCCAATAAAAAGACACAAGTTTATCTAAGAGGCTCATATTTAAAATATGGGAGGGAAATTAACTATCCAGAGAAAAGCCTTGTATTCAGATTCCTGGAGCTGTGAGACAGCAAAATCATCCACCACTCACCCAATAAAGCTGCTTTGCATATTTTAAACATGCAACATTTTCTCTAGTTTCACTGTCAAAAAACATTGCAAATGTAATTAAAATATTAGAAAAGTGATGGAATTCGGCCATTCACAAAATACATTCTAGTTCAATATATGCTTAGCATGCCACAATTCAATTAAAATTGTTTATTGTGCACATACACCCACTTCGTATATTATATCCATGCGAATATGTAATCAGCCAATAGCAGCACAATGCATACAATCGTGCAAACACAGGTCAGGAGCTTCAGTTAATGTTCACATCAAACACCAGATTTTGGCTATGGTATAATTGTTGATGATAGACAGAGTGGTTTTAGTATTTCTGTAACTGTGGATCTCCTAGGATTTTCATGCACAGCACTCTTTAGAGAATCGGATACATAGATTTGTTCCTAGGGGGAAAGTTTGGTTTTTACATGAGCTCATATAATAAATAAATACATACACCTCAGAAGAAAAAGAAAACGTCTGACTTGGCATCTACAGGCATTATAAAGGCATAATGTTGAAAAACAAAAAACATCCTGTGAGGAGTAGTTCTTCATATTGAAATGCCTTATTAATAAGAGATGTTGGAAGAGAATGGTCGGACTGGTTTAGTCTGAAAAAAAGGCTAAGGTAACTTCAATAACCACTTTAAACAACTGTGGTGCACAGAAAAGCATCTCAAAATGCACCACATGTTGAACCTTGAGGCAGATGGGCTATAACAGAAGACCACGTCAAGTTCCTGTCCTGTCAGCCAAGAACAGTAAGCTGTGGCTTCAGTGGACACAGGCTAATCAAAACTGGGCAGCTGAAAACTGGAAAAACTTAAACTGTTTTGATGAATCTCGATTTCTGCTAAGGAACACAGATGATAAGATCAGAATTTGGCACCGACGGCATAAATCCATGTACCCAATCTGCCTTATGTCAACAGCCCAGGCTGTTGGTGGAATGTGTTCTTGGCACACTTTGGGCCCATTAATACCAATCAGTCATCACCTGAATTCCACTGCCTATTCGAGTATTGTTGCTGACATTCAAAATGCATCGTACCACAAAGCAAAAGTCATCTCATACTTGTTTCATGAACATGACAATGAGTTCATTGTTCTTCAGTGGCCTTCCTAGTCACCGGATCTAAATCCAATAGAACACTTTTGAAAATGTGGTAAAACTAGAGATTTGCAGAATGGATGTGCAGCTGACAAATCTACAATCTACGTGGACCAGAATCTCAAAGGAATGTTTCCAACATTATGTGGAATCCCTGCCATGAACAATTGAGGCTGTTTTGAAAGCAAAAGCAGGCCATACCCTGCATTAGTATAGTGTTATTAATAATTTGTCCTGTGAATGTATATTAAATGTAATCTATATATATATATAAAAGTCTATGTATGTATGTATGTATGTTCCAGCATCACTTCGGAACGGCTGGAGCGATTTTCATGAAACTTGGTACACATTTTTTCATTGGTCGACTAAAAATACTGTAGGGTGAAATCAACCCTAACCCACCCCCTTCTGGATAGGGTGGGGGGTGATCGTGCAATCTTGTATGCATGTTATCATCCAGTTGACACTCAGAACGACCACCAGAGGGCAAACTGGAGGTGACTGCCAGCATTCTTTATGTTTGAGCACCACCGCGCCCCTGTTGCTTTTGGAAATTAAATAGAGTTGGCCGGCTCCAAGCCTTTGGTACTATGTCTCTCCGGAAAATCCTTGGCTACCGTTGGTTTGACTTTATGTCAAATGAGCGGTTGCTCATGGAGTCCCGAATGAGGCATATTACCTGCATTGTGAGGGAGCGTCAGTTATGGCACTCTGGCCATGTGGCGCGTTTCCCCGAGGGTGATTCAACTCATAAGATCCTCATTGTTGGGGACCTGAGTGGCTGGACCAGGCCAAGGGGTCGTCCCACGTAACACCTGGCTGCGGCAAATAGACTCAATTAGGGTAATTTCTGGAGGGTGGGACTGGACCACGTGTCTGCCTGGGGGGCTGCCAACTGGGATCCCGAGTTGTTTCATTGTGTAGTGAGTGCGGCAACACACTACCAGTGCATGATCCCCAACTTGACTTGACTTGACTTGGTTTTGAGCGTCAACTGGATATTAACATACATACAAGACTGTAAGACAAGCACATTAGTGAGTCTTCATTGTTTGTTAATTTATTTTTATTTTTAAAGTTGTGGGGTTTTTTACTTATATTTTTCTGAAACAATTAAAAAAAACACTTTATTTTCCTCCCGGGCAATGCTGGGTATTTCAGCTAGTGTAAAACAAACACAGAGAACACAGATAAAGGTTTTGGATAGCCACCCCATATACTTGGCAAGGAAATTGAAATTAAAAAATGGTCTTTGCAAACTGAGTTCAAAACGGAAGTGAATACACTAAACAAGATGGTGGTTGGTTATATGATGAGTTGGCAGTAAGGGGCGGGTCCAGGGACACATTCACCGGAAGTGACATCAGAGGACTCAAGTTCAATCTGCTGGTCTACAGAGGGAAAAAGAGAGAAAGGATTAGTGGCCAGTGCCAACCCCTGGTTCAGTGAGTAAGTACAATTATTCAAGCCCATAAGCTGTCCCCCATGCGCATATGTGTGATACTCGTCTAAAATTGTCTATAACCTATGAGTGTAATCAAGTGCCAGCATTGCTATCTCATATCTTTTGTGAATGTTCTATGGTCAAACAATACATTTTTGCATAACTCTTGGATAGACTTGGATCTAAACTTATCGTAATGCTTTGTAAACAGTATGCTGTGAAAAAAATTTGAAATCATTTCCTACTTGCATTAAAACATTCTACTTAACTGAAAAAATCCTGACCCCTCTACAATTAAGCAGTAAAAAAAATGTTCTGTTTTGTTTCTTGCTTTAAAAATCTAATTTTCTTTTTTTGGATATGTTCACAATTTTTTTCAAAATGGTCAAAGACTCCTCAAATGTAATTCTGAAGTAAATATTTCTAAAGTAAACACATTGGGCCTGTGCTATTTATTTGCTGTTTTATTCTGTAGGAAGAACACTTTAGATGTAGCTCTATTATTTTATAATTTTTATATTTCATATATTTTATATTTAAGTTGGGGTTTAGTGCTGAGTTTCATGGATTGTCTTGGGAACACATATTGTATGGTTTTTGCTTTTTTAAGTGGATTGTTAATTTATTTTGGTGATAATAATGAATTCATTTTGTTTCAAGATGCATTCCAATGCACTCAGGGACACCTAGCAAAAAAGTCAAAGAAATATTCCAAAACAAAAAATTAATTAAATTAATAAATACTAAAAGAAATAAACAATATCTAAAATGAAAACAATACAATGAAAAATAACAATATCAATTAAAATAACATTATGTATATGTGATCATAAAAGTACTAAACTGTACAATCAAGGTACAAAATTAAGAAGTAGACAAGTTTAAAAAGATTTTAAGTCTGGATTTGAATATGCTGAGACAAAGACAATAAGCAACAAAGCTACAGGATGTAGACCCCATGGTAGATAAATGAGCAGAAGGCGTAGCCAAGAGTTTTAAATAAGTATATCAAAGAGTACGAGCAGGTGTATAAAAAATATATCAAATCCGAAAGATATGAAGGTGCCAGGCTATGAAAAACTTTGAATGTTCATAGCAGAATATTTTAACAGGGAGCCAGTGAAGTTCACAAAGAACTGGGGTAATATGTTCTATGGAAGTGGTCCCAGTAATAATTCAGGCAGCAGAATAGGTGTGAGGAATGGACGGAGTCGATTTATATTGTGAAGGTGAAAATATGCAGATTGGGTAAAATTTTTAATATGAGCTTTGAAAGATACAGTGCTGTTGAGGATGCTGTTAACCTAAGAGGAACGAAATACTATAGAACCATACATTTTTATTTCAGAAAAGCATTCAGAAAGGATGAGGGGACGAAGGACAGAATTGGGCTTGGTAGGTGTCATTAGCGTAGCAATGAAACTGAACACCAGATCTCCTAAAGATATTGCCAAGTGGTAGAAGATAGATAATAAATAAAAGAGGGCCCAAAACAGAGCTTGGGGGAACACCTCTAGTGATTGGGATTGGCTGACATCTGAAATTTTTGAGTTCACCAAACTGTCTATGACTGGAGAGATATAATGCAAACCAAGTGTAAGAAATATCACAGATTCCAATGAAGACTAATCTGTCTAACAAACTACTATGGGATACTGTATCAAACCCTTCACTCAGGTCAAGCAATACCAAAATGGTCAGCAGCCATTAGCAAATGTTTAGAAATTTTAACCAAAGCTGTCTCTGTACTATGGGAATGGCTGAAAACCAGATTGAAACTGCTCAAATAGATCATTTTCAGTAAGATACACTTGTACATGTGCTACAACTGTTTTTTTCAAGTACCGGTATTTTAGATAAAAATGGCAGATTTAAAATTGGTCAAAAATTTTTCCAGTTATTAGGCTCAGCACCTGGCTAATTTAAAATTGGAGTTACATCAGACATCTTAAGAGCTGAAGGAACAAAACTAGAAGAAAGCAATGAATGTACAATATCAGTTATTAATGAGACAAAAGAAGACAGACAAGCTTTTACCAAATGAGTGGAGTGATTAGTCAAGCAAAATGGCACCTTTTATTGGCTAACTTAAAACATTACAATATGTATTCTTTTTAGTTAGCCAAACCAGCCACAGGGGATGCACAAACCAGTGTGTTTCTTCATGCTGGTCCCAAGCCTGGATAAATGGGGAGGGTTATGTCAGGAAGGGCATCTGGTGTAAAATTTTGGCAAATCAATATGCGCACAACAATACGAATTTCCATACCAGATCGGTCGATCCCCGGGTTAACAACAACCACCACCAGTACTGTTAGCCAACAGGGTGCTGTGGTGGAAATTGGGCTACTGTTGGCCAAAGAAGAAGAAGGAGAAGAAGAGGGGGGAGACTTGTCGGGAGGCAGGATGAGAGGAGGAAAGTAAAGAGAGTGGAACTGAGGGTAGGAACTTTGAATGTTGGCAGTATGACTGGTAAGGGGAGAGATTTAGCAGATATGATGGAGAGAAGGAAGGTTGATATATTGTGCATGCGACATATAACTGACCGTGGGAAAAGCATGGATTTTAAACATGTGTTGAGTTCATCTGCTGGTGTCCCTCGTAGAATAACTGGTAATGTTTGACGAAAATCTCCTGCGAGTAAAACGACAGCACCTCCCATTATTTTGGTAGGATCTCTGAGATCTTACATTGTTCAGTTCAAGGCTTTGTAAGCTCTTTTATGTGCCATGGTGCACTCATCCCAAACTATTATCTTTGAATGTTGCAAGACTTTTGCCTTTCCAGAGCCCTTGCATATGTTGCAAATTGGATTTTCATCGTGAGCGAGGTTTAATGATATTTGCAATGCCGAATGTGCTGTATGGCCTCCATCTAATAATGTAGAAGCGATTCCCCATGATGCTACAGCCAGAGCTATGTCACCATTCGCTCTCTTGGCAAGAATCAGGTTTATTATGAATGTTTTTCCTGTTCCTCTGTGGTCATACGTAATTTCCGTTTCAAACGCTCATACGTAATTTCCGTTTCAACCGCAAAAAGAATTATATATATATATATATATATATATATATATATATATATATATATATATATATATATATATATATATATATATATACAGTGCATCTGGAAAGTATTCACAGCGCATGACTTTTTCCACATTTTGTTATGTTACAGCCTTATTCCAAAATGGATTAAATTCATTTTTTTCCTCAGAATTCTACACACAACACCCCATAATGACAACGTGAAAAAAGTTTACTTGAGATTTTTGCAAATTTATTAAAAATAAAGAAACTGAGAAATCCCATGTACATAAGTATTCACAGCCTTTGCTCAATACTTTGTCGATGCACCTTTGGCAGCAATTACAGCCTCAAGTCTTGTTGAATATGATGCCACAAGCTTGGCACACCTATCCTTGGCCAGTTTCGCCCATTCCTCTTTGCAGCACCTCTCAACCTCCATCAGGTTGGATGGGAAGCGTCGGTGCACAGCCATTTTAAGATCTCTCCAGAGATGTTCAATCGGATTCAAGTGTGGGCTCTGGCTGGTCCACTCAAGGACATTCACAGAGTTGTCCTGAAGCCACTCTTTTGATATCTTGGCTGTGTGCTTAGGGTTGTCCTGCTGAAAGGTGAACCTTCGCCCCAGTCTGAGGTCAAGAGCGCTCTGGAGCAGGTTTTCATCCAGGATGTCTCTGTACATTGCTGCAGTCATCTTTCCCTTTATCCTGATTAGTCTCCCAGTCCCTGCCGCTGAAAAACATCCCCACAGCATGATGCTGCCACCACCATGCTTCACTGTAGGGATGGTATTGGTCTAGTGATGAGCGGTGCCTGGTTTCCTCCAAACGTGACGCCTGGCATTCACACCAAAGAGTTCAATCTTTGTCTCATCAGACCAGAGAATTTTCTTTCTCATGGTCTGAGAGTCCTTCAGTTGCATTTTGGCAAACTCCAGGTGGGCTGCCATGTGCCTTTTACTAAGGAGTGGCTTCCGTCTGGCCACTCTACCATACAGGCCTGATTGGTGGATTGCTGCAGAGATGGTTGTCCTTCTGGAAGGTTCTCCTCTCTCCACAGAGGACCTCTGGAGCTCTGACAGAGTGACCATCGGGTTCTTGGTCACCTCCCTGACTAAGGCCCATCTCCCCCGATCGCTCAGTTTAGATGGCCGACCAGCTCTAGGAAGAGTCCTGGGGCCTCATGTATAAACGGTGCGTACGCACAGAAATGTTGCGTACGAACCTTTCCACGCTCAAATCGCGATGTATAAAACCTAAACTTGGCGTAAAGCCACGCACATTTCCACGGTAACTCATACCTTGGCGTACGCAATTTCTCCGCTCGGTTTTGCAGACTGGCGGCACCCAGCGTCAAAGCATTGCTACTGTTCCTGTATGGTTACTCTTTCTTAGATCCACATCCACGGCGGCGGCTTTGTCAAATACACTGAAATTAACCGCATATCATTCATAAATTTAATGCATCTGATTGTAATTAACCTGTAACAATATAATGGGCCAGGGAATAGCCATAGTATTCCAAATACCATAACTGCTTTAGCGTTGTTACGCTCACTGCATCTTGTTCTTCTTTTTGCTGTTCCCGTTAAGGGTTGCCACTGCGGATCATCTTTTTCCATATTACTCTCACTGCACCACTCGGAGTATTTATATCACTGTATCTGAGTGTGAATCACAGCAGCAGATGATCGGAAAGAGAATTATCGGTATATAGTTTCAAGTACACACTACCTCAACCACGGTAAAAGGCGTCAAAGCCTTTCCTGTACGGACCTCGAGTTTCAGAAACAGTTTCATCCCAAGAACTATAAACGCACTCAATCACCTCACTGTAAACTTGCACTACAATTATAATATTGCACAACCTGCGCTACTTTATAAAGCGCGTATGATGACAATATCATTTTTAAGATGAAATGCAGCAAAATATGTTGCTTATAGTATACAGATAAAACTTTAACTTAATTTAAATAATCTGTATTGTTAATAATTAAACATGTGAGGACACGGTGCCGCAGCGTATAGCTGGTTCAAGGATAGATCCTGCCTTGCGCTGTATTCTTGCTGGTGCTGACGCGACACTGGAAGGATAGACGAATACTGTAGAATAATTAAACATGTACTACGAAGATATTTCAATGTTCCTTAAAAGTTTTGAAGAATCGGCGTTCTAAGCTTACAAATGGCTTAACGTCTATTACAGAGGTGATTGTGTGGCGATTGGAGAAAGAAAAGTATGGACAGGAATTGGAGGTTAGTACGTTTGAAAGAGACAGTACTTCTGTAATAAATTATTTCATCGAAGGTCGCACATGGTGCAGCAAGCCTCTTGCGTGAGATATGAACAATCACTGCGCCACCGTGTTCCCATGTTTAATAACATGCTTTCATTCCTATCATCATGAAAATGATATCACGTATACATCTCAGTATTTTAATTATTCAGAGAGCTGTAATATCTCGAATGTAATGCATTCTGTGTCCTGTCGGAGAAAGAGAAAGAACGGAAGCACGTAGTGATTCACACACATAGAGCACATAGAAGATCAAACACAGAAAAAAGCATTTAACATGCTACTAGTAAACTAGTAAAATAAACGATTTTAAGATGAAGTTTATGATGTTCTACTTTAATGGCAAAATAAACTACGTGATTAAAGTGGAAATTTCGAGATTAAAGTTGACATTTCGTGCTTTTTTCCCACTGTGTGCCTATGTTTTTTGTTTGTACCCTAATACGCTTTCATATCACACTCAGACGGTGGGCTACGACTCGCCTTTTCACAGCGACTTTGATATGTGATTTCTTTTTTATTTCGGGCACTGTGCGACTTTGTGAATTTGATCTTTCGAGTTTTTCCGACACTCTTTCACTCGATCAACTTTCTTTTGTTGATTATACCACTGTTTAAACCAACAAATAGTACGTTTTTCCTTTGCCTCCACTTGGTATTCGCTGAAATTCTTATATTTTCCCCCGTGCTTTTCCCATTGTCTTTTCACAGAAGGCTATTTATATTGATTTGCATATTCAAAGAGGCGTAATTCTGGGAGGAGTTGGGGCGGGACAGAAGGCGCGTGCACGTGCGTTACTTTTCACGCTGATCGGGATTTATGTAGTGGAAGAACGTGAAAGTATGCATGCGCACAGATTCCTGCATCTGGATTTTTCTGTGCGTACGCACAATCCCGCTTTTGTGCTTACGCCATGTTATAGTGTGAGTTCTACACACGGCGTTATACATGAGGCCCCTGGTGGTTTCGAACTTCTTCCACTTACGGATGATGGAGGCCACTGTGCTCATTGGGACCTTCAAAGCAGCAGAAATTTTTCTGTAACCTTCCCCAGATTTGTGCCTTGAGACAATCCTGTCTCGGAGGTCTACAGACAATTCCTTTGACTTTATGCTTGGTTTGTGCTCTGACATGAACTGTCAACTGTGGGACCTTATATAGACAGGTGTGTGCCTTTCCAAATCATGTCCAATCAACTGAATTTACCACAGGTGGACACCAATTAAGCTGCAGAAACATCTCAAGGATGATCAGGGGAAACAGGATGCACCTGAGCTCAATTTTGAGCTTCATGGCAAAGGCTGTGAATACTTATGTACATGTGCTTTCTCAATTTTTTTTATTTTTAATAAATCTGCAAAAACCTCAAGTAAACTTTTTTCATGTTGTTATTATGGGGTGTTGTGTGCAGAATTCTGAGGAAAAAAATGAATTTAATCCATTTTGGAATAAGGCTGTAACATAACAAAATGTGGAAAAAGTGATGCGCTGTGAATACTTTCCGGATGCACTGCATATACACACACACACACACTATGAGGGGCCATTCAGGAAAAAAAGATTGGTTCATAAATATATACATTGGTTCAGATATATATATTGGTTTGGATACATTGGTTTGAATATATACATTGGTTTTAATACATCCGTTCAAATATATAATCCCTCGCTATATCGCGCTTCGCCTTTCGCGTCTTCATTCTATCGCGGATTTTATATGTAAGCATATTTAAATATATATCGCGGATTTTTTGCTGGTTCGCGGATTTCTGCGGACAATGGGTCTTTTAATTTCTGGTACATGCTTCCTCAGTTGGTTTGCCCAGTTGATTTCATACAAGGGACGCTATTGGCGGATGGCTGAGAAGCTACCCAACTTACTTTTCTCTTTCTCTCTCTTGCGCTGACATTCTCTGATCCTGACGTAGGGGGACTGAGCAGGGGGGCTGTTCGCACATCTAGACGATAGGGACGCTTGTCTAAAAATGCTGAAAGATTATCTTCATGTTGCTCCCTTCTGTGCAGCTGCTTCCTGAAGCGACATGCTGCACGGTGCTTCACATACTTAAAAGCTCGAAGGGCACGTATTGATTTTTGATTGTTTGTTTTTCTCTGTCTCTGTCTCTCTCTCTCTCTCTCTTTCTCTGCTCCTGACGGAGGGGGTGTGAGCTGCCGCCTTCAACAGCTTTGTGTCACGGTGCTTCGCATACTTAAAAGCCAAACAGCCCTATTGATTTGTTTGCTTTCCTCTTTCTTTCTGACAGTCTCTGCTCCTGACGCGCACTCCTTTGAAGAGGAAGATATGTTTGCATTCTTTTAATTGTGAGACGGAACTGTCATCTCTGTCTTGTCATGAAGCACAGTTTAAACTTTTGAAAAAGAGACAAATGTTTGTTTGCAGTGTTTGAATAACGTTCCTGCCTCTCTACAACTTCCTGTGTTTCTGTGCAAATCTGTGACCCAAGCATGACAATATAAAAATAACCATATAAACATATGGTTTCTACTTCGCGGATTTTCACCTTTCGCGGGGGGTTCTGGAACGCAACTCCCACGATGGAGGAGGGATTACTGTATATCGGTTCAGATATATACATTGGTTGGGATACATTTGTTGAGATATATACATCGGTTTGAATACATCCATTCAGATATATACATTGGCAGCATAGGATGGTGGTCTGTAGGATGATGTTGGAGATCAAGAAGAGGAAGAGAGTGAGGGAAGAGCCAAGGATCAAATGGTGGAAGTTGAATAAGGAAGACTGCAAGGTTGAGTTTAGGGAGGAGGTGAGACAGGCACTGGGTGGCAGTGAAGAGTTACAGCAGATGTAGTAAGGGTGACAGCAAGAAGGGTGCTTGGCATGACATCTGGAAAGAAGGAAAAGGAAACCTGGTGGTGGAAAGAGGAAATACAGGAGAGTATACAAAGGAAGAAGATGGTAAAGAAGAAGTGGGATAGTTAGAGAGATGCAGAAAGTAGACAAGAGTACAAGGAGATAAGGCGCAAGGTGAAGAGAGATGTGGCGAAGGATAAAGAAAAGGTGTATGATGAGTGTATGAGAGGTTGGACACTAAGGAGGGAGAAAAGGACCTGTACCGATTGGCTAGACAGAGGGACTGAGCTGGGAAAGATGTGCAGCAGGTTAGGGTGATAAAGGATAAAGATGGAAACGTACTCACAAGAGAGGAGAGTGTGTTGAGCAGATGGAAAGAGTACTTTGGGAGGCTGATGAATGAGGAGAGAGAGAAGAGGTTGGATGATGTGGAGATAGTGAATCAGGAAGTGCAACAGATTAGCAAGGAGGAGGTAAGGACAGCTATGAAGAGGATGAAAAATGGAAAGGCCGTTGGTCCAAATGGCATACCTATGGAAGCATGGAGGTGTTTAGGAGAGATGGCAGTGTAGTTTTTAACCAGATTGTTTAATGGAATCTTGGAAAGTGTGAGGATGCCTGAGGAGTGGCAAAGAAGTGTACTGGTGCTGATATTTAAGAATAAGGGGGATGTACAGGACTGCAGTAACTACAGGGAAATAAAACTGATGAGCCACAGCATGAAGTTATGGGAAAAAGTAGTGGAAGCTAGGTTAAGAAGTGAGGTGATGATTAGTGAGCAGCAGAATGGTTTCATACCAAGAAAGAGCACCACAAATGCAATATTTGCTCTGAGGATGTTGATGGGGAAGTTTAGAGAAGGCCAGAAGGAGTTGCATTGCGTCTTTGTGGACCTGGAGAAAGCATATGACAGGGTGCCTCGAGAGAAGCTGTGGTATTGTATGAGGAAGTCGGGAGTGGCAGAGAAGTACGTAAGAGTTGTACAGGATATGTACGAGGGAAGGGTGACAGTGGTGAGGTCTGCGGTAGAAACGAAGGATGCATTCAAGTTGGAGGTGGGATTACATCAGGGATCGGTTCTGAGCCCTTTCTTATTTGCAATGGTGATGAAAAGGTTGACAGATGAGATTAGACAGGAGTCCCCGTGGACTATGATGTTTGCTGGTGACATTGTGATCTGTAGTGATAGTAGGGAGCAGGTTGAGGAGACCCTGGAGAGGTGGAGATATGCTCTAGAGAGGAGAGGAATAAAGGTCAGTAGGAACAAGACAGAATACATGTGTGTAATGAGAGGGAGGTCAGTGGAATGGTGACGATGCAGGGAGTAGAGTTTGCGAAGGTGGATGAGTTTAAATACTTGGGATCAACAGTACAGAGTAGTGGGGATTGTGGAAGAGAGGTGAAAAAGAGAGTGCAGGCAGGGTGGAATGGGTGGAGAAGAGTGTCAGGAGTAATTTGTGACAGACGGGTATCAGCAAGAGTGAAAGGGAAGGTCTACAGGACAGTAGTGAGACCAGCTATGTTATATGGGTTGGAGACGGTGGCACTGACCAGAAAGCAGGAGACAGAGCTGGGGGTAGCAGAGTTAAAGATGCTAAGATTTGCACTATGTGTGACGAGGATCAATAGGATTAGAAATGAGTACATTAGAGGGTCAGCTCAAGTTGGACGGTTGGGAGACAAAGTCAGAGAGGTGAGATTGTGTTGGTTTGAACATGTGCAGAGGAGAGATGCTGGGTATATTGGGAGAAGGATGCTAAGGATAGAGCTGCCAGGGAAGAGGAAAAGAGGAAGGCCTAAGCGAAGGTTTATGGATGTGGTGAGAGAGGAGATGTAGGTGATGGGTGTAACAGAGCAAGATGCAGAGGACAGAACGATATGGAAGAAGATGATCCACTGTGGCAACCCCTAACAGTAGCAGCCAAAAGAAGAAGAAGAAGATTCTTTTTTTTTAGCCAATAAAAGGTGTCATTTTTCTTGACTTCTCACTACATCCATAATGGCTAACACTGTACAACACCCTAGTACCAAATGAGTGGGAATTGGATCTAACTGAGAAGCGGAAGATTTAGATTTTTTAATTAGATAAGAAATTTAAGAGACAGACAGGAGTGTAAAGGATGAAAGGGAATTTGAGCAGGGCCTACCAGAGGCAAGGTTAAGAGTATTGTGTAGTATACATACCAGTGATGTCAGTTGCTGGTGAATATTGCTGATTTTTAAATTAAAGAATTTTGTAAAAATATCACGTTGTGCAGTTAAGTAAAGCTGAGGTGCAAGGGCATTAGGTGGCTATAGAACTCTATTAACAGTAGAAAGCAAAGCTCTAGAATTCCCTTCATCTAACCTAAACTGTTCTACAGAGTAGACATAATGATCATGATACATTTTTTATGTTTAGCAAACCTTGTCTTAGCAGACAAACCTTCTATTCTGTGGCCTTTAGCTTTAAGCCGACGTAGCTCAGGGGTGTACCAAGGAGCAGAGCAGGTAAAAAAAAACAGACTGAGATTTTAAAGGAGCAAAGTCTTGATATTATAATGTGTGTGCATTTTCATTTTTTACTTCTTTAATTTTCATTAGATTTTAAGTGTAAATTATCAATCTGTAGTTTTTAGGTATAAAGAGTTCAGTTCTGACACTTATTTCAGAATTAAATCCTTGTTGAAATCACTGAAATATTTCCATGTCTTTTTACCATGCCATTTTATTCTTTATGGGTGCAGATATCTTATCTACTATTGCTATAACATTTCTAGGACAGTTGTCTGACAGTGTGTGTTGTCTTGTCTTTGAAACTGTATAAAGGTCAACACATATTGTAGACTTCTTCATCATCAAAGGTTGTGGGTAAAAAACCAAAAGAATCATTTGTGTTAGTGTGTATTTGCTTAGCTAGCTTCTTGATTACATGCCCTTGCTTCAAACTTTAGACTACAATTTTTTTTTCCTCAATTTAGCTTTGGTTAAAGAGAGGATGGATCTTGTTGCACAGGCTTTTGCTAGGAAGTTTGACTGCACCTATTCTCCAAATTGACTCTCAGTACCTTTGCATTGTTCAAGCATAGTGGGTAATTCCAATATAGTACATTTGACACATTATTGAAACACATACTATTTATTTAGTACAGTATAGGTTGCTATATAAAAAACGCAGTCAGACTGCAATTTTACTATTTGTAGATCAAATGTGAAAAAGCAGTGTAATCTCCCAATTAACGTTCAATTAGTTTAAAACATGACTTTACCAAGAAGCTGTTCAAATTGGATTTACAATAGACTTTCTTTCCTTGGGTCATTTTACCACACAGGATGCTACTTGGTCTAATGCTAGTGTGTTTAAAATCAATTCATCTGATTGCAGTGTTGATTGCAACTGCCTGGTCCTGTTAATCCTGTTATATGCTTGCTGGCTAGGTCATTTGAGAGGCACCCCTGTAGCATTTTATATAAATACACCAGGCTTTTCTGTTATCTATCTTTCTATGCCTTATTTTGTAAGTGATTCAAAAATTGACGTGGAGACTACAACAGAAAACTATACTGTTTCTTTTAAATATAATTCAACGTCTTTCAATGGGTTCATTTACACCTTTACCTAAATGCATTTATTTCAAAAGTTTATTATTGCAGACTGATTTTGCCTCCTCAGTATTATTAAATTAAAAGCATTCTGCAGCTGAGATATAAGGGTATAAAAATTATGAATAAGTTAACAGGTATTGAATTTATCTAAAATCTAATTTTATTTTACTAAAACTAATATCTACACATATATATTTTATAAAGAATAAATCAAAAAATGTATTTTTATTTTCTTTTGAAAATAGCAGATAACAAACAATAGCCTTAAAAGTGCTATAGTAAACTGGAACTCAACACAGAGATGTTATAATTGGGGAGGAATGAATAAGTGCAACAAAAGTCCATAGATGTCATTTATTATTTTAAACACAAAAGAGAGGTGTGATTACAGGGAGAAATTCCATTTAAAACAAAACAAATCTAGCATCATTCTTCACCTGCTGACTTACATGGTTTTTCTTGTAATTTAAGTCCTCTTAAACATAATCATCTCCTCCTGACTGTGTAGCCCTGGGCGATGCAGTCCTTTTATGCTGTCACTCATGTGTCGGGGCCATCACAATCATTTGTCCCCCAGAGATGCTGGTCCTGTAGTCCTTATTCTCTCCACCAATTTCTAGTGTACTGTGCTATTTACACACAAAAATATTTTAACTCAATCATTATATTACTAAAATAAGGAGTTGGAACTTAATAAAAATTGCAAACAAACTGAATTAATACTTACATTATTTCTTAAAACTCTACAAATTCCTTTTTTAATTCAAGAACTTGATTTATATTATTATTTTATTAGAAAGCATTTATCATTGAAATTTTAAACATTCAGACTTTTAACAAACAGTTAAAAATGAAAACCATCTATTTATATACAAAAATATTTTGATTCAATCATTATATCACTATAATAAAGAGTTGGAACTCTAATAATTTCAAACAAACTGAATTAATAATTTTTAAAACTCTAAAAATTCCTTTTTAATTTAAGAAATTAACTTATATTATAATTTTATTAGAAAGCATTTGACATTGACATTTTTTAAATTCAGACTTTTAACAAACAGTTGAAAAAGAAAGCCATCTGTTGTCAATCCCATTAATTCTAATTTAGAGCCATGGGGAATAAGCCTACCTCAAGGAGCAACAGAAGCAACACTGGAATCAGCTGTGAATGGTGATCTTTTTAAGGGCAAACTCATGCTCACAACCCTGATCAATTCATTTAATGGAAATGTTGCTTAGAAAGGGAAGAAGTACTTATAAAGTTAATTATCTATCTCATTATTATACTGTCGGATTAATTTTCATTGTGTGATTTTTAAGCCTAGATAGCTATTTTATAGAAGCAAAGAAACTAATGGAGTACCTAGAACATACAGTACACCCTGCAACAGTGCACTGGTGAGATTTTGTCATTTAAGTGCATGCAATCTGTGGATATCCTTTTTATTTGTAAGCAGGTGATTCTTTTTCTCTTATATCTATTGAACCATTTTTAAGACTTTTTGCATAGATATTCCAAAGTTCTATTTTTATGAAGCACTTTTTAGAGAGTACACCATCTTAATGCTTTGAATGTCACAGTATGATTTTACTTCAACTTTGTCTTTAGACACATTTTTGTGAGAGACACAAAAGTTCCAGGAGTTTAACACTGTGCCTCTTGAAAATAGATATTGATCCCAGTTCCTGACCAACCATGCTACTGTATATTGATTTGTAGTATTTGTGGGTATTTATGCTTGACTAGATAAAATGTACTTGTCGTCACAGGAATAATATATAAATTGTTAGATGAAGAAAACATGCAAAAAATACTGTATAATGACTGAAATTTAAATAAAAAAAACAAGCAGTTATCCACATACATTAACAAACATTCAGAATTGCAGACACCATGACAACAGAGAGCTACTCGCTTTCAAAAGCTTTCTTTGCAATTTGCAACATAACTGCAGTGCAATTTCAAGAACAACAATGCACTGAAAGAATTGAGCAATGTAACTGACATATTCCAGATTTTTTTGAAACAGAAGTGAGCCTTGTTATAATTAAAATAATAGGTATTAATGGAAATTTTTACATTTGTGAGTTTAACTGCAAAAAAAAATGTTTTCTCAAATAACTAAAATGTTTTTTCATTCAATTGATTTCATAACTGTACGATAACATTTCCTATAGTTAATGTTCACTTTAGACACTATATTGTTATCTGTCACTTTGTACTTTTGTGTATCTTGTGTTTTATAGTTGTTTTTGTTGTGTTTGAACTCATTTATGTACTGTTTCTTTAAATGTTTTTATGTTTCATATTCTTTGTGAGTGCAGCCTCAAGAGGCGGGCCCACTGTGACATCACTGGAGAGATCCAGTAATGGTTCATTAAAGTGTGTTGGAGTCTTTGTAAGTACTGTTTTCTTTGCTTATTGCTGTTTTTTTGAGTTTTTCATATTGTACAGTATTTAGTTTTCTTTTTGGATTTGTGTTTTTTGGGACTTGTTTACCTTGAATTGCCATTTAGGAAGCTCTTTTTTTGTATGCTTGAGGAGTTTTGTTATTTAGTTAATAATACTTAGTAATAAAGGGAATTATTTAAATTGGCAATCCTTGAAGTGGAAGAAAATTTGTACTAGCAAATCACAGCATATTTCACAAGAAGCATGAGTCACAATATAGAAAAGAACAAAGTAGCAGACATTTAGGTCAAATTAGAGACAGGACACTGTGATCGACTATGAATACTGAAGAAGTAAACCACCCAAGTCAGAATCGTGAACATGTAAAACATCTGTAGAAGGCCATGCAATGAAACTGGTCAGAAAGAAGCATGTGAATTCTGTGACTATCTACACACATGGACTCAGAATGCTTATGTTGCCAGTAATATTTTAGCAATCACTCTATGGGTAGATCTGTAGCAGGTGAATTTTCATTTGATCTTTCTTTGGAATAGTTTAATATTGGCTTTATTGGCTCTGCAGAGTATCTTTAGAAAATTGCTGTATTGTTTTTTTTTTTGTTTGTTTTTTTTGCTCCTCCTCCTGCTTTACTTTTGCTATGTGTATTGTTTTTCTTTTATCCTCCCTTTTGTTCCCCTAATTATATTGTGTTTACCTGCTCTTTGAAGCAAGTTAGTGTGAGGGATAGCTCTAGGTTTGTGTGCTGGAGGGGTGAAGAGGACCTTTACAGGTCACTTTGTGAGCATCTGTTTGACTTAAGACACCATTTCACTCTTTAATTTCTGTTTATTTTTGTAGAAAGCTTTATAGTAAGTATGAGCCCAGAAAGCCTGCACAAGGTTACAGCTATTTGGCAATACTGTAAAAGAAATACTTACACCATACCTCATTTACTGTATATATTGTGAATGAACTCATATAACATACAGTAAACAGAGCACATTTTAACTTGATTAACATACAAGTTTTGTAAAATATTATTTTGTATGTTATTATTAATCATGTTTTTGTGTTTTATGCTTTGAATATTTTTTGTTTGTTAAATATGTATTTTTGTACTAATGTATTTACTGTAGTTATGTACATTGTAGTGTTTATTTGGAGTTGTCTGTATAGTCCAGGCAGAGGGCTATAGCCTCCATATTGGCATATAGAGCTTGCTGAAGAACACTCTTTCGTGAGTACTTTTATAGATTTCCTGGGGTCCATTTCATAAAGCAGGATTAGTGTGATATCTGGTTTAAGTAAGATAGGTTTCATGGAAATCAAGCTAATTCCATTCCAGAAACCCTGGATTTAGCCAAACTTTTATTACTGGAACAAATTAAGATAGAATTATTTGATTAGTGAGGCCAAAAATCCAGATACTTTGCTAATCCTGGTTTCTGGATTGGGCGCAGGATTTGATGAAATACAGCTGTTATTCAGGCAACCAATGCCCTGAAACTAACCTGCAAAAAAGCAAGTTTACCTTGAAAGATTAATACTCTGTAGCTTCAAAACTTAATGGGCAGAGCATCAAATCATAAGATCCATCCATCCATCCATTTTCCAACCCGCTGAATCCGAACACAGGGTCACGGGGGTCTGCTGGAGCCAATCCCAGCCAACACAGGGCACAAGGCAGGAACCAATCCTGGGCAGGGTGCCAACCCACCGCAGGAAATCATAAGATCAATGGTTGTAAATATCCTGTCAGAAATGTTGATCCCACCTGCACTATTTAAGCTATTTAAAATGTTGAAAATGTTGTGCCACTTTCTGAATGAATAGTTGACACAAAAGCACAACTTCTTCAAAGAACAAGACAGTGATCCTACATGTTGGTATGCCCAGAGAAGTGGTTTATCTACAACAGCACTAGAGATGTCATATGCTTTGGCAAAAGTATCACAAAAATTCACCTAACTATGCAGCAAGGACTGCACACATGCATACACACAAGCATTGACTGAAATGAATAACCAGTTTCAAAGAGGGACTCCACAGAATTGCAGGCAGGGCAATCACATTTTAAACACAGCAATATTTTCTGAGCACAAATTACTGATGATCGACTCGTCGGTGGAATCACCTGCTGATCTTCAACCATTCTGTGGAGCCCCTGGGCTTTTAAATAAAAATCTCTGATGACCTCTTTTCCACAAATACTTAATGAGCCTATTAGTGCAGTTTAAATTGGAGTAGGGGGTACTGTAATGGAATAAAACAAACAATATGACTTCTGTATTGAATTGTAGTTAATTTGGCCAGTGGGTTTTACTATTGTCTATAGCACTTCTTTAGTTCCCATTTCCCGGTGTCTTTTCCTTATTTAGGTAGCTGGCTGTGTGGCAATTATAGCTATACTAATCCTGACAGATGGTTACTCAACTAGATTTAATTAATTGTAAGTTGTCTTGGATAAACATCTTGAGATGCCATACACATAATTAATTACAAATGTTGAGACTAGATGTCCAAATTTGTCCAGTTTCAACAGAGTATGCTACCATTCAAAGTGCACACTGTTCCAAGTCTTCTTTTGAAAACTTACATATGAAAGCAATTAATGTTTGGTTTCTTTTGGTATATAATTACAGAACAATACAGGGTTCAGTGCAGATAGGGTAATGTTCAACATCTCTCACAGTAACAACTAGAACAACTCTTTATATGCTAAACACTTAACACCACTGGTCTCACGTTCTTTGGATATCATTAATATTGCAGAAACAGAATGCAATGCTTACTTAAGGACATATATAAAATTTCCTGTAAGGTAATATCATCAGTGATACATTTTTCACAATTCAATAATTTACTACACAAAGCTTGCATGGATTTCACTGATTAACTGTCTTGCGAATTCACTAGGTCATTGATATTCTTCCATCCCTTATTCCTTTCCTTGGAATCTGCTTCTGTTGTTTGTGATTCTTTGCTTTCTTTTTGTGCATTTTTGATTATTGGTATTCAGACTGGCTTTGTTCTGGCTTCTTTTTAAGGTTCTTTTTTTTTTTTTTACAAGTTTTTGATTTTATTTTATTAATTTTCTATATTTTTAAAGAGCCAGAGTTTTCATGGTTTTTCTCTCCCTCGCCTTATTGAGTTTTGGTACTCAAGATTATTTAGGATGATTATTCTGATTCTTGGCTTCCCCTTGGTTTGAGTTTAAGTAATATCTGGGGAAAAGCCATTTTGAACATTAAGCCTTAATAAAGGCTTAACTTAGGCCTAGGTTTGAGAGGCAAGGCTTCTTCATTTGAGTATTTTGTGGCATGAAATATAACCTCGGGGTGTTGGCACTTATTAATTCAGATAAGTAAGCCTTTTTAAAGCTTTTTATGTAAGAAGAAGTCTTCCCAGAAATCTGCTCTAAATTTAACTTGAAGTCTGTAAAAATGTAAGAGTGTGGTCACATTTCAGACAAGATTGTTTATACCTTTTATAATTGCCATTTTTATTATTATTTTGCCTCTTTTAAATGATAAAAATTATCTATGCATTGTTTTGGGGATTATGTAATCCAATGAAATTAATTTCACAGTTAATGTTGTGTTATAATTTTTTAAAAGTTGTTAGTTTTTTAATGTTATCTTTGCCACCATTTTGTTTTTTGACCTGGGTGCCACCATTTTCGAATTTTTTGCTACATTGCTATGACTGTGTTCCCATGTTTCTCGGGAATGCATGATATGTAACATCATCGGAGCAACAATATAAAGATCTCCATGTGCATTTCTGAGTTATCAGAGATTGGATAAACACAGCAATTAGATACATTTATTTTTATTACTCCTGGTATTAGAATTAAACTCTGAATTTTTTATTTTGATTTTTGCAAATGATTTTGGTCTTGATGATATTCTGTTTGACTCTCAGTATCGACCTGTAATTTGTTTTTGACCATGTCATTTCTCATGATCTGCGGTGGGTTGGCACCCTGCCCGGGATTGGTTCCTACCTTGTGCCCAGTGTTGGCTGGGATTGGCTCCAGCAGACCCCCGTGACCCTGTGTTCGGATTCAGCGGGTTGGAAAATGGATGGATGGATGGATGGATGTTATGTGTGTTCTTTGACATACCAATAACTGTGACTAAAGCTAAAGAGGAATACATCGTTAAGACGTTATTTTTAATGCAGTGGTTGTATCTGCATTGTCTAGTATTAGTAATTACCAGGATTTAGTACTTATTCTGATACAGTTATCAATGTAAATAATCAAGTTACTCATTCTAATTCTAGACTAAAGGTTGCTGCCCACGTAACAGCTTCAGATAATATTATAAAAAAATAATTTCATGATTTTTCAAAGGAGAATACCACAATGTTGAGTGTGTATATGGAGAAAAACTAACCAAACAGTACACCATGAAATTTTTAGAACTCACATAAGCACACATAATACAGTAGTTGGCAAAAACAGTCAGTCTTATTTCTACAAAATTATTAACAATAGTGTAGGGAATCCAAGAATGCTATTTTCAGCTGTTTAATATTAAATCCTGCTATGTCTAATGAACAAAACATTGACATTTAAGTATGAAGCTTTTGCAGCATTTTATTAGAAAAAAAATACTATAATATCAAATATAATGCAGACTTCCTGGTTGCGGTAAGGCATGCCAAAGAGTGCTTTAATCGGTTAATTTATTTAATATTTTTTAGGGGTTTATAGAGCACTTCCCAGTAGCATGACCACCATTGACAAACTGCGCATGTGAATGTGTGTGATCACCGCTCATGGGTAGTTAATTGTGGGAGGAGTGGTGAGTAATCAATGAATGTTAACTGGGGTTGCAACAGTTTAAAAGAGGGCAACATATGTGCTAGGGGGGGATTAAGAAAACTTCTTCTTCTTCTTTTGGCTGCTACTGTTAGGGGTTGCCACAGCGGATCATGTTCTTCCATATCATTCTGTCCTCTGCATCTTTCTCTGTTACACCCATCACCTGCATGTCCTCTCTCACCACATCCATAAACCTTCGCTTAGGCCTTCCCCTTTTCCTCTTCCCTGGCAGCTCTATCCTTAGCATCCTTCTCCCAATATACCCAGCATCTCTCCTCTGCACATGTTCAAACCAACGCAATCTCACCTCCAGCTCTGTCTCCTGCTTTCTGGTCAGTGCCACTGTCTCCAACCCATATAACATAGCTGGTCTCATTACCGTCCTGTAGACCTTCCCTTTCACTCTTGCTGATACCCGTCTGTCACAAATTACTCCTGACACTCTTCTCCACCCATTCCATCCTGCCTGCACTCACTTTTTCACCTCTCTTCCACAATCTCCATTACTCTGTACTGTTGATCCCAAGTATTTAAACTCATCCACCTTCACCAGCTCTACTCCTTGCATCCTCACCATTCCACTGACCTCCCTCTCATTTACACACATGTATTCTGTCTTGTTCCTACTGACCTTCATTCCTCTCCTCTCTAGAGCATATCTCCACCTCTCCAGGGTTTCCTCAACCTGCTCCCTACTATCGCTACAGATCACAATGTCATCAGCAAACATCATAGTCCACGGGAACTCCTGTCTAATTTCGTCTGTCAACCTGTCCATCACCATTGCAAATAAGAAAGGGTTCAGAACCGATCCCTGATGTAATCCCACCTCCAATTTGAATGCATCCATCACTCCTATTGCAGACCTCACCACTGTCACAATTCCCTCGTACATATCCTGTGCAACTCTTACGTACTTCTCTGCCACTTCCGACTTCCTCATACAATACCACAGTTCCTCTCGAGGCACCCTGTTATATGCTTTCCCCAGGTCCACAAAGACGCAATGCAACTCCTTCTGGCCTTCTCTAAACTTCTCCATCAACATCCTCAAAGCAAACATTGCATCTGTTGTGCCCTTTCTTGGCATGAAACCATTCTTCTGCTCACTAATTATCACCTCACTTCTTAACCTAGCTTCCACTACTCTTTCCCATAACTTCATGCTGTGGCTCATCAATTTTATTCCCCTGTAGTTACTGCAGTCCTGCACACCCTCCTTATTCTTAAATATCTGCACCAGTACACTTCTTCTCCACTCCTCAGGCATCCTCACACTTTCCAAGATTCTATTAAACAATCTGGTTAAAAACTCTACTGCCATCTCTCCTAAACACCTCCATGCTTCCACAGGTATGTAATCTGGACCAACGGCTTTTCCATTCTTCATCCTTTTCATAGATGTCCTTACTTCCTCCTTGCTAATCCGTTGCACTTCCTGATTCACTATCTCCACATCATCCAACCTCTTCTCTCTCTCATTCTCTTCATTCATCAGCCTCTCAAAGTACTCTTTCCATCTGCTGAACACACTCTCCTCGCTTGTGAGTACGTTTCCATCTTTATCCTTTATCACCCTAACCTGCTGCACATCTTTCCCAGCTCAGTCCCTCTGTCTAGCCAATCGGTACAGGTCCTTTTCTCCCTCCTTAGTGTCCAACCTCTCATGCAACTCATCATACGCCTTTTCTTTATCCTTCGCCACATCTCTCTTCACCTTGCACCTTATCTCCTTGTACTCTTGTCTACTTTCTGCATCTCTCTGACTATCCCACTTCTTCTTTACTATCTTCTTCCTCTGTATACTCTCCTGTATTTCCTCATTCCACCACTAGGTTTCCTTTTCCTCCTTCCTCTTTCCAGATATCACCCAAGCACCCTTCTTGCTGTCACCCTTACTACATCTGCTGTAACTCTTCACTGCCACCCAGTGCCTGTCTCACCTCCTCCCTAAACTCAACCTTGCAGTCTTCCTTTTTCAACTTTCACCATTTGATCCTTGGCTCTTCCCTCACTCTGTTCCTCTTCTTGAACTCCAACATCATCCTACAGACTGCCATCCTATGCTGCTTAACTACACTTTCCCCTGCCACCACTTTGCGGTCTTCAATCTCCTTCAGATCAACTGTTCTGCATAGGATGTAATCTATCCGTGTGCATCTTCCTCCACTCTTGTACGTAACCCTATGTTCCTCCTTCAGCTTAAAATATGTATTCACCACAGCCATGTCCATCCTTTTGGCAAAATCCACCATCCTCTGACCTTCTTCATTCCTCTCCTTGACACCATACCTACCCATCACCTCCTCGTCTCCACTGTTCCCTTTACCAACATGCCCATTGAAATCCGCTCCAATCACCACTTTCTGCCCCTTGGGTACACTGTTCACCACTTCATCCAACTCACTCCAAAAATCTTCTTTTTCATCCATTGCACACATGTTGCACTAACAACATTCATCATCACACCTCCAATTTCCAGCTTCATAATCATTACTCTGCCTGACACTCTTTTCACCTCCAAAACACTCTTGACATACTGTTCCTTCAGAATAACTCCTACCCCATTTCTCCTCCCATCCACACCATGATAGAACAATTTGAATCCACCTCCAATCCACCTGGCCTTACTCCCCTCCCATTTAGTCTCTTGCATGCACAATATATCAACCTTCCTTCTCTCCACCATATCTGCTAACTCTCTCCCCTTGCCAGTCATACTGCCAACATTCAAAGTTCCTACCCTCAGTTTCACTCTCTTTACTTTCCTCCTCTCCTCCTGCCTCCGGACATGTCTCCCCCCTCTTCTTCTTCTTCTTCTTCGGCCAGCAGTATCCCAATTTCCACCAGCACCCTGTTGGCTAACAGTACTGGTGGCGGTCGTTGTTAACCTGGGGCTCGACCGATCCGGTATGGAAATTTGTATTGTTGTCCGCATGTTGATTTGACAAAATTTTACACACCGGATGCCCTTCCTGACGTAACCCTCCCCATTTATCCAGGCTTGGGACTAGCATGAAGAAACACACAGGTTTGTGCTTCCCCTGTGGCTGGGTTAAGGGGATCAAGAAAACAAATGGGGAAAAAGACAGAGTGGTTGGTTAAAAATCAATTTGGGTGCAATTCAGTCTGAGAGAGACAGGACAGATGGCATAGTCTCTGCTCATTACTTTGTGAAGGAGAAAAACTGATGTCTGTTGAGGAGCCCCAAATCTGATGACTTGATGGTAGAGAGTAAAGTAGTACAGCGGATTGTCATGTAAGAAAGGGAACTGGGTATGAACAAATTTAGAGCGTTTCAGCATCAGTGTGACGATTGTAGAATTGGAAGAGATGCAGTAAACTTACTCTACCTAGGGATCTGTAGAGACTGATGGAGGTGGCAGATCAGATTGCTATGGAATGTGCAGAAGATATTTGTTCTGGTGTCCTACATAGGTAAGAAATTACATCACAGCATAGATTTTATTTGGGATTTTTAGTATGCAGTATTTATTTATTTATTGAGTATCTTGAAAACACTTTTAAAGATATGATTTTTTTTAAAGAAGGCTTTTTTGTTGACTGCTTTGAATCATGCATTGTAACACTTTAATTTTTCTCTGTATTGAATAACTGTTTGCATGCACTTTTGTAAAGAAAGTTTGTCTTTCTCCACACTGACCCTGGTCTGTCTTGGCTATGACAATAAGATGTTCCAACAGAAGGTGGTGTCCATTGACTGTGGGCATCAGGTCATCATTCTGGTTAGTGGTTTGGTCATTCTGGCAAGTGCATCAAGGATTCAATTATATGTAACTAAGAGAATATTGGTGATTGTACATAAGGAATTCATTATATTATGCAAAGTGTGTTTCATGGATCAATTGTAGACCTTTTATTATTCTCATTTTGCATGCTTCCATTAAGCAATATCATTTCTAACCATAAGCTATACAATGCTGGCAGCTGACCCTAAGACTGTCAAAATCCTTATTGAGTGTCTTACCATCATTACAGAATAGACAAGTAGTTATTCCCTAAATTTAACAAGAAAAAGCATAAATACTGGTTATAGATTGCAGTAAAACGTATGAGGATTTTGAAGAAACAATTGATCACCTGCACTTGCAAATCAATCAAGAAAAAAATAATTAAAGTGTTATTGGTTATTTTAGGAAAAAAGATGTCAATTTTGTAACTAGGTAATCCTACATTTTCCCCCTGAAATGAATGGTGTTTACATTTTCAAATTAAAAAATAATACATGCAAGGAAAAGTAATTTTAATCAAAAAAATAATACTACCAAAAATTTTGCATATAGCTGTAATCCTCCATCCATCCAACAATGTGATAAAATGAATAGTGAGGAAATACTTTGTGTTCTTTTGGAGCTCGATAAACAACAACAACTTTCCTCAAGCACCCACAAAAATTACAAAAAGAAGAAAAAAGAGCCACAGCAGCATTTCTTGACACACTTATGCTAAATAATATATTAGTAATTGCAATTTACAAACCAAAACAATTAGGTAATGAGTGTGGAATATTTACCAATAGAAAAGTCCAAGATAATTTGGAGACCTGAATCTGATAAATATTTTATTTTTAAAAGAAAGGTCAGTAAAGACGTAAAATGCCCTAGAGTAAATTGCTACAAAACAGTATTAGTATTTCATTGTTTTCGGGACAGTATGGAATAAACTAAAAGAAGGATGGGAAGTAATTTTAAAGATTACATTATAAACCAAGAAAATGTTTTATATAGACTAAAAGGAGAAAAGAAAATAGAAAGGAGATAATGGAAAATAATAACTGCTGTAAAAGATTGGATCTGGTGGGCAAGAAATCAGTCTACCATGCAAAACAAATTCCAACAAATGGAATTTTGAAAAGAGGAGAAGCAGAACTAAAAGACTATACAATAAAGAAGAGAAGGAAATGGGATTTAGCAAATATAAGAAGATAATGAAAGTTACAAGAAGATATACGAGATGACAAGATTCAGGTAAGTTAAGTACAGAAAGCTGTAAATTCATGTAAAAGGAACATGATATGAAGAAATATATGGAAAGACTCAGTTGATTAGACTAGACTATAAAGTGTAGAGTCAGGGAGAACTGAAAACAGAAAAGAAAGAGTAAAGAAAAAAGATAAAAATGTGACCTTAAGGAGTAATTTAAAAAAACAAAAAAACAACAACTTTTCAAAATTAGGTGATGTTAAAAGTACTGTCCCTCAGGGTTCAGGAATGGGGCTGCTGTTCAATTTATTAATACCTTGGTTAATGAAGTAGATGCTCTGCAGAATTGCAGTTTGCTATGAGAAATTCACTTTCAGAGGCAAAGTTAGAGTGGAAGAAATATGGATATGTATTTTAATGATCGATGGGGATGATGGGAGTGGTGGTTTGGGTGAGTTTAGTGGAGCACATTTCTCTGTCTCCTGTGTCCTTTATTGGCCACCATACAATGCCAATTCTGATGCCTCAATTTTTGGGTGGCTCCCTTCGCATTTGAGCTCAGAGGCAACACCAGATTTGCAACTGATGACACTTAATTTAAATACATGTAAAATATTTCACATAGGAAGTAAAAATGTTAGATTTGATTACACATTCAAAGGTTTTAAGATGGAACATACAATATATCTTATGAGGAAGACCTAGTGCTCATAATGTACTTTTCATTTTCTACACCCAAACAGTGTAACAAAGTGATTAAAAAGGTTAATAGGATGTTTTAATTTACATAGCCCAGTGTGTGAAGTACAAGTTATGGGAGGTTATACTTAAGCTATAGTACATAATAGTCTAGTGAGGCCTCATCTGGAGTACCGTGTGCATTTATGGTCTTGATACTGAGAAAAAAATCACACAGCTGCACCACAGAAAGTACAGATAAGACCAACTGGACTGATTCATGGATGAGGTTTGAGCTTTGTGAAAAGATTACAGGACTTGATACTTTTATTAAGCAAACAGAGTTTAAAAAGTGACCTGACTGAATTGTTTGCAATTGCAATAGGAATAGGTACAGCTGATCTCAGTTTTTATTCTAAAATAAATTCTTCAACACAGGAACACAAATGGAAACTGTTCAAGGGCTGAATATGCACAAATATTAAAAATATTTTGTGGTCACAGAGACCTAAATACATTTGGAATAAGTGACCAAGTAGTATGATAGACATTAGTACTTTGAGGATCTTCAGATGCATGATATTTTGCAACGATTAAGTGAATAGGATTAACTATCTGAAACACATTCATTTTAGGGTTAATTGCATATTGGTCGAGTTGCTAAATTCAGCTCAAATGATCTTGAGATGTCCATGTGCTTCTTCTTCTGCTGTTCCTGTTCATCTCAAGACCTCAAGTTTTTTCTCTCTCCATATCACTACAAGCAAATAAATTACAGCAGCAATGCTTTATTTAGTCTAATCTAAAATTGTAACTGTATTGATCACTGTAGAAGTTTTGGCCATTGCTGCCTAGTCTGCTGAACTATAAATTTTGACCAGCAGGAAAAGAAGCAGGGTCTTATTGAGCAGAGCACAATACTCAGTAACAAATGGAACTTAGTACAGACATAAACACCTTCATCTCATTTTTTTGACTGAAAATACCATGCACTGTAAAATAAGGTTTCAAAAATGAGTAAGGAAGCAGAAAGAAAGCCACTGGGCATATGTAACTATTGGGACTTAGAACCGTGTTAATTTTCTCTGTTAGCTTTCCTCACCTGTGAGTAACTAGATCCACAAGTAACTTTATCACCAGGTAGGATTCATGTTTTATCTCTGTAATCCGAGGCACATTTAACATAAGCGTATAATTTTTGTAAAATGAAGTAAGCAGGTTTCCTTAGGAGTCTGGCAAATATTTGACCAAGATAGGAACTAAAGTGGCTAAAGTGAATATCATTGGTATTTGATATTGGATATTGGATAAATATCATTCATAGAACCAATTCATTAAGTGATTTCATAATCTCTCTTTAAGAAGAATTGGTGAATGTTATTTTTAAAACTGAAGTGAAAGTTCCCTGGCTATGTTCCTTGTTGTTATCACTGTGTCCTTCTGAATCAGACAGACTGTGTATAATTCTTTAAATATTCCTTGGGCATTGCATTCCAAATAATTGTTCTGTGTTTTTATTGAACTATGTTTCCTAGAGTGAAAATGGATAAATACTAAATCCACAATTCTGACAATGTGGGCATGGGAAGGAACTCATATGAAGTCAGAATTAACTTTCTACATTGAGTAAATCTGTAAGTAAAAGTATGGGGGGGCACTGATTCCTGACGTGTGTTCAATGTTACCACGATGGATTCCACCTCTAACTCTAAATCCTCCAAGCAGATTTGGGAATGTTGTGTTCTGACCTTTATGTTAGTTTGTGAATGCTATGTATATGAAAGTGAAACCAGTGCCGAATCCGGATGTGTCATGTCTGCAAGTGACTTGTATCAATATGCAAATAGGAAGCTGTGATTTTGAAGTTAGATTTCAGGCCAGAAAAACATCATTTTATTTCAGCTGCAAGGGTCGTCTTTGAGTACTGGCGCAGTGCTGACTGTTCTCAGTGCTACCCTGTGCTAAGGATGACAACTTATAGTGTGTGGTGGACCGGGGAAGGAAGCATGGCCAGAACATTACCTCCCCCGAAGCTCTAGGTGGCAGCCTCCTGGGTTGCAGCGGTGCCTCAGACTCCCGCAGGGCTCCATGGGAGTTGGAGTTTGATACAGCCCTGTTGGAGTCCATGGGCTCTCCCGAGAGGTGCTGTATCTAGTTACTCACAGGTGAGGAAATGCATCTACGAGCACCTGGAGCACTTCTGGGTGCCTTATAAAAGAAGCCAGCAGACAGGAGGAGGAGGGAGATGAAGCTTCCTTAGAGGAGTGGAGGAGAAAGGGGAAAGAAAGAAGAAGAAGAAGAATAGAAGAATTGCATTGTGTTTTTGCTTATGAGACTGTGTTGGGCTTGTGGGATGGGGAAGGTGTTTTCCATGAGAAAAAGAAGAAAAAATAAAGCATGTGCTTGCACTTGTGCCTCCTGTGTCTGTCTATGTTGATTTAGGGTGGCTGTATGTGCCCTTAGGCTTCATGAGTGATAATTGGTATAATTATGGATCCTGTCTATAGCTATGTTTAACTCAATTAAAACACTTCAACTCCAGGAATGCTTTTCTTTCATAATGATCAAAATAATCCAATAAAGAATGGGTACTAAAAACAAGACAGAAATATAGAAGAATGCAGAAGATGGAAAAAAAGAGGCAGAATACTTTCTTTATTAAACATTTCACTTGACAGAGTTACTTGGGCTATAAAGGCCTGAAACTTTATCTGAATTGTGTATTGTTACAAACACTGACTGACACTGCCTTGCCATATTAGATCAATGTTGTGATTTTAAAAAGACACTGTAATATAAGGACTGATGACTGTAAAATGTGTCTTCTGCACAGAAAAGGGTATACATAGTTTTGAACAGCCTTCCAAAACCCAAGGGACTGTGAGAATGTTTACAGGTTTATTTAATTCATCCATTCCCACCCAGAAAGACATTTAATTGTAGCCTGATTTTATTTATTTCACATTCATAATTATTCCAGTGTGATATGAGGGCATGCTAAAGCAAATGAATTCTGTGTTTGGGCCTCCTTCTTTGTGATTCAGACAACCGAATAAATTTAACAAAGAGAGTAATGAAGGCCTGGTCCCTTCTCTATGGTGAAGCCCAGCATGATAGAAATGTGTGATTTTGATAAATAAAAGAAGCATTTGTTTAGTTGCATCTGTGCTCACACAGCTCTTGCGAAAGGCCGCTGTCACAGTTTTGCAAATGTTTTAGTCTCTTTTAATGGAAAGACAGTACAGTAATTTCTAAGGCATGCACAAGGTGATTTTATTTGAATTCAACAAAAAAAAAATGATTAATAATTATAAAAACATTTATCTAGTGAATAGATATTAAAAATGGCATCACAAAACTATTGAAATTTTATAAAGTAATCCTGTTTTCTGTACCTTAATGAAACCCAAATGTGTTTACAAGCATAATTAGTCCTGGCTGCTGGGAAGGACATTTCAAAATTTAAATTATGGTTGACTCATGTTTGAACTCATTTGCAACAGGTCTTTACAGAGACACACACACATACTTTTTGCCCAGTTCAACAGAAGTCTGACAAATGCACACTAAGCACAATGTATCTCCTGATAATGTTAGTTGGTTTGGAATATATTAGAAATCAGAAAACACCTGGTCAACCAAGGTCCAGTTCTGAAAGCATTATGTGGTAGAAAAGAAGCTCAAACAAGTTAGAAAATGAAACCATGGTACAACATTCGGATATGTTTAAGGGCTATAACCCTCGATGGACTAAGTTTAGTAGGTAGGTTCTCAATCCATTTCCGGGTTTTTGGGGGCCAAAGGCTATTCCACCACGATTGGTCAAATGGCTGAATAAAGGCCTGGACAGGCTAATCCATCACAGGGACTACAATTACTCATTCACAAACATAAACACACACACATGCCATATTAACACATAGTGTCGGTGTGCAATTGCCAATTAACATAACCTAAATAATTAAATAAACCATTTGTAATTAATTCCTTCTGTGCCTTAGCATGTCTGGTTGTAGTAATTTTCATGAAATCGGATTGCCAAAGCTAGTGATGTTAGGAAATAACACAAATGCAAGGCAAACTTTATTACAGTGAAAGTGACCAGTACGGGTATCAGGTGAATGTGGCACTGTGATGGTAAATTACCAGATTTTTAAAGACACAGTCCTAGGCACTTATGTAGCATGTATGTCCATGCATAAAGCTCATCCTCATTTGTTTATTGCCTGTTTTTAATTTCATCAACATCAGTGAGGGATCAGGGCACAGGGAAAAAAATACTTTAAGAATTAGACACATATAGTTCTATACAGTGTGTAGCTGCGTTTATCCAAAATTACCAAAGTCCTGCAGCTTTTAATTTGCTTTATAGGATGATTCAAGCATCAGTGTGACCCATGTTCAAATAATTCCACAGACAAAATGTCTTCATTTTAAAAGTTTTAGTAAAACTTCAATTCAGAACAGTTAACACAAAAAAAAAGATTCAAAATTGGTATTAAAGAAAGAAAAAGTTCTTGTTTAAGAAAAGTTCTGTTTAAGGTTCATATATCTTGTTTAATTTCTCCAAGTTTGGTCATACAGTCATACTTGAGGCACATTAAGCAAGTTAAACACGTTAGACACAATCAGAAACCTGTATGCCATCTCCTATTTGCAAACATATCTAACAATCCATGCTAGCAGTAGGACTATTTCCTAACTGGCTTTATTAACACTCTGTTTTATGGCTAAGAAAGTTCTATCTCATGTTAACTTACAGGGGGTGAAAGGCTATACCATATTCTAGGTAGTTAAAAGAAACTGATCTCTCTATTATAAAAAAAAAAAGCTTGGGAGGGAGACTAGGGAGACGAGACGTAATCTTCTCGGAAGACAATTTGATGTCCCGCGAGAGACACTTTAACATCCAGCGAGACAAAGCAGTGAGACAACATTTAAAACAAGTTCACGGACATCTAACCTAGCAGTTGTTGGAATGCTTTTGGCAGACACAGTTAATGTGCTTCCAGCTCTTAAAACAATGACAAGCGACAAGCAGAACACACAGCTCACCAGCAGCAGCAAGCCAGCACATGATCCAACCGCTTCTCCTTAGCGTGCATTCAGCTCCCACCCCCTTCATGATGCGAGTGGCAGTGTCAAAAGGATAGCTGCTGTACAGGCATTTAAATTATCAACGCGCAGTGCGGCAAGCAGAAAATGTAGCTCGACAGCAACAGCAGCAACAAGCCAGCAGATGATCCGACCGCTTCTGCTTAGCGTGCGTTCAGCAGACCCCCCTTCACAACATGAGTAGCATTATACGTCCTGTGAGAAAGAGATTTAACCATGCCCAGAGCTGTTTTTACAAAAATTTTAAAGGAAAAGTGAAAATAATGCATATGTAACAATTCCCATGAAATTAACAATTTCTTTAAATTGTATATCTGGTAAACCAAACCCGAGGGTGGGTGAGCAGGGGGCGGATCCCCCTAGTACTGTATAGAAATTAAGCAAACATATGAATTTAACATCAAACATTAGCTTTCTGAGATTGGCTTGAAGTGGACACAAATAAATGCTGCTGCTCTAGTTTTTGTCTGATTCTTGGTCCCTCTTGCAATGCTGTTCAAATTTAACACAAGTTACTAATCAAGTAGTCCTCCTCAGAGTTTTGATAGTGCTGTTATATGTAAACTACATCGAAGAGCTGGGGCCCCTTGGAGTTTTGTGCACACTGTTCTAAATACATTGTAACAATGTTTGTGTCGACAGAGCAATGTTTACAGCACTGAAAACCTTATTAGATGGGCAGCCTTTTAAAACCAGGACAATTTGTTTTTCTTTCGGTATTTATCAGGGCACATAGCTTGAAATTGGGATTTTCCCTCTCACCGGAATGTCAAGGCACCTTACTAAATTTTAGTGCCCATAAAATTGTGAATATTTATAATCTGTAACTTTGAGGTTGGTTTAGGATAGCAGTAATACTGCTTAAATGGTAATTTACTCTCTGCAGAATGACTTTTACACCACAGGGTCCTTCATTCAAACAGTATATAGATAACCTTTTGTTTTCCTTGCATGCATTTTATACTTTTACAGTTATGAAGATCGTTTAACTTGCCTTTAATAACTTAAAGCATTGGGGGGAGTGAGGTGCTGAAGCACTGATTTTCTTCTTTTTGCACTCAAGCAGCTGGGAAGACTTTATAAAGCAAAAGCTATTTGCTAAGGCAGTGGTTTCTGTGCATGCCTTAGCTGGACTTGTTGATACAGTATTGGCCTTCCGCCCACAAACTTCAAACTTTGTGATCTGTTGAACTGTCTTGATAAATTTCTTTAAAAAATAAGTGTGCCACATTTCAAAAATATTGATCCACAGGGGTACAAGTGTATCCAACAGGGGGCACTCTTTCTCCCCGGGATGTGTCCTTTCTTGATGCAGAATAGACTAGAGTCAATACCATCTCTTTTGTAACCATGGCAGAAATAATCAGAAGAGAGAAATCTGGTACAAAAACAGATATATGTATTTAACTTGGTTTAAAAGATAACTTCTATTCCCACAAAAATACAATGTATAATCATTTATACAAACATATCCAGGATGGAGAGAAGCCAAGGATCAGTATAGTTATCACAGTTTTTCAAGTGCAGAAATGCTGAGACTATACGCCCATTTGGCAGGAATGTTCAACAACATGGAGACAGCTTCTGACTTTGTGATGGATCCTCATTATTATAAACACTCACATATTTACATACAGTGCGCATAGACTTCTTGTCAGGTATGGGCAACTACCATACGGCTGTCTGAGTTATTTCTGGATGTACCCAAATAACACCTTCAGCTGTTTTTATCATTTATGTCTTCTATAGACTGTGGTCATGTTTAAAATTGACACCCTGTGTTTCTTTCACCTGCCTCTGTCCATATTCTCTGGCAGTTTCTTTCTGTTAGCTGAATTGCATGGCTTTGAAATAAACTTCAAGGCAATGGGTCAGGCCTGCTTTAATCAATGAAAATCCCTGCCCAAGGAATTTGTACACAAAGAAAATTTAAATTAACAGCCTGGGACTTGGCCACCACCAAATAGGGCAACTACCCTGCCGTGCCGTCTTCCAGTTGTTTGTTGCTTGTCTTCTTTTTATGAATCTGTCTCCCATTCCCGCATCAGCCAGCTTGTCTCACACATTTCTGTCAACTGGCTTACCTAAATGTGTCTGATTTCTGCTCATGTAAGTAAAATCTGATAAAATGAAATAAACTTTACAGATCATAGTGACATACTGTAAACATTGGCTACACCAAGTTGTTTCTTGTGGACAGAGAGAGATACAGAGACAAACATAGCTGTTGCAATATGCTTCTTACATTAAATGCAAACATACCTAAAAAGCCTAGCAAATGGTAGCAGTAAGCACCCCAAATTTGTTGTAATTGTACTCAAAAGTCTATCGAATTTCTGACTCATGGGTATCTAGTGGATATCAGTTTTTATAATATGATATGTTCTATGGTTCATAGCCCTCATACAAAATGTCATGCACATGCACTTGGGAGGTAGCTTAAGTGCTCTTGTGATAATAATTAACACCAAATAGGGCTTGTGCCATGTTCTAATGCCTCCTCTCTTCCTTCCTCTGCCAAACAGAACATTAACACCCACTCCACTGTTAATGTCACTTCTGTTGTCCACCCATCTGGACCCACTCCTTCCTGCTGACTGCCCTTAAAAACTTGCCATTTCAGTTCAGTTTTATGTTGTACTTTTGTCTGAAAAGACATTACTAATATCTCTGTAAAAAGATTTTTTTTTTTATAGCACATTATACGGGGTCACCCCAAGCCAGACAGAACAGATACACGCATACTTGTTTGAAGAGTGAGTTGCTGCACTCATTTAAGTGGCATCAGAAACAAAGATTGTGAAATAAAAACATTCACTCTTATAAAGAATATTCTGTCCTGTCTGGCACGGATATATTGCATATTATTTCTACATATTGGTTCAGGGAATTTTGGGAGCAGACTACTTCCTTTACCTTCCTTACACCTAATGTAGTTTGAAAAACAATGGATGGCCTAAAATCCCATAGACAGTAACTGAACATTAGTAGCAGAAAGCTGTACTAATCGTCTCAGAGTGAAAGGAAATTGGAGTGGCATAACGGAGACCTGAATGAGGTGGTTGAATTGCAAGCAGAAGTGTTGTTAATACAACAAATGACGGATAAAGGTGAAGAATAATTATTAAATCTAAGCAAATACAATTTGGTAAGAAGGTGTTGACTCTCCATTGTCACCTTTTTTGTGGTGACATTGTATAGGCTTCTTAAGAAACTCTTGAAATTGCTAAATTTGTTACATGTAACCAGTTAGGGCAAGAAGCCATGAAATAAACTAAATAAGAAGACACTATTAAAAGGCGATTGTGTATAGCTGTCCTGGGGCAACAACAAAAAGTCCTTTTATACTATACAGTATGTTGATACTCTGTTCCCAGCTTAGCACTTATAAGGTGTTAAATGGCACATGCAAATGGCAATGGTCCCAAGAAAAAAACACAATGACGTACTGATGTGAGCACAATAACTAGCGATGACACACTCACTCCAAGTCCCCATTCCATTGTCAGAAGGTATATAAGATTAAAATGGTAGTGACTCCATGCACAACTACAGGCCATATAAAATAGAAAGATAAAGACTTAATACCTCTCAGTCACACAGATTGACAAAATCATTGAAAACAGAATATAAACAACCTTGTCAGCAGCCCTTATAAGAGAATGTTATGTTAAAATAATATATAAATTCTGTGGCTGATGGGGCCTCTCTAATTTTGGATCATTCCAGACTTTTGAGTAGACTAGTTTGGGATCCAGCAGAAGTATTATTAATTGTATAAAATCTGTATCTTGGAATTACAGGGTTAGCTGTGCAACAAATTGTACATATTATTAAACTCAATACCGTATGAGACATTTACAACTTTATATGTCAAAGAGATGATTTTAATATCAGCTGTAAACTTTCAATGAAGCCACTCCAGAAAAAATATCATTTCAGTTACACAGTCTCACTTCCTAGTTGCAGTATTGCATAGTAAATGAATAGAGTTAAAGGGTAACATACACTCAGATTAAACTTAAAAGCCCTTCAAATTCAGAGTTACATCCATGGCATACTTACCAACCACCAAACGAACCACAAAATATGTTTTCCTGAATTTATGGGAAAATAATTTTCTTCATCTACTGTTACAACATTTAACTAATGGTGTAAAAGTAGAAGCATCGGTCATAATTATAGGTCACAGGTAAAATAAGAAATCATTTGAAAACATACTAGGGGGCTCCGCCCCTTGCTCGCTTCGCTCGCCAACCCCCATGTTTGGTTAATTGGATATACAATTTTAAAAGCTTGTTTTTTTTCTTTGGAACTTTTTCAATTTCATTATTTACACTTTTACTTTAAAGCTTCAGTAAAAACAATATTTGGAATTACTTTTTCTTCAAGATCGCATTGAATTTTGATTCTGTTTTCGGACTTACATCGTGACAATGCAACGTACAGTATATCTGCCCGTGAGTAAATATCGTTTCTTTTTCTCTAATAAATAATCCGACTTTTTGTCCCTGTGATTTGTTAATTGTCATCCATCCATCCATTTTCCAACCCGCTGAATCCAAACACAGGGTCACGGGGGTCTGCTGGAGTCAATCCCAGCCAACACAGGGCACAAGGCAGGAAACAATCCTGGGCAGGGTGCCAACCCACCGCAGGACACACACAAACACACCCACACACCAAGCACACACTAGGGCCAATTTAGAATTGCCAATCCACCTAACCTGCATGTCTTTGGACTGTGGGAGGAAACCGGAGCGCCCAGAGGAAACCCATGCAGACATGGTGAGAACATGCAAACTCCACGCAGGGAGGACCTGGGAAGCGAACCCGGGTCTCCTATCTGCGAGGCAGCAGCGCTACCACTGCGCCACTGTGCCGCCCCTTTCCGTTATTTCACCGAGTAATATTTTCTCTTTGTTAGCGCTAATGCGATCTTTACTATCTTTTTTGATACCTTCAAATTTTTCTGCTTTTATTTTTTGTAATTTGCTCTGTATGTGTATCACGCCTATGTTTTTTTGTGTCTTTTGAATTTCAGTTTTCATTATCTCCAACCAGCTCTGCGTGTCTTTCGCCCCCTCGGTTTTGAACCTCTTTATGACATTTTAGTTTGTTTTCTACTCTTTGTCTTTTATTTCTGACCTTGCTTTGTCCTGCTACTTTTTCAATTACACCTGGGGCCTCATGTATAACGCCGTGCGTAGAACTCACACTATAACATGGCGTAAGCACAAAAGCGGGATTGTGCGTACGCACAGAAAAATCCAGATGCAGGAATCTGTGCGCACGCATACTTTCACGTTCTTCTACTACATAAATCCCGATTTGCGTGAAAAGTAACGCACGTGCACGCGCCTTCTGTCCCGCCCCAACTCCTCCCAGAATTACGCCTCTTTGAATATGCAAATCAATATAAATAGCCTTCTGTGAAAAGACAATGGGAAAAGCACGGGAGAAAATATAAGAATTTCAGCGAATACCAAGTGGAGGCAAATGAAAAACGTACTATTTGTTGGTTTAAACAGTGGTATAATCAACAAAAGGAAGCTGATCGAGTGACAGTGTGTCGGAGAAACTCGAAGGCTCAACTTCACAAAGTCGCACAGTGCCCGAAATAAAAAAGAAATCACATATCAAAGTCGCCGTGAAAAAGCGAGTCGTAGCCCACCGTCTGAGTGTCATATGAAAGCTTATTAGGGTACAGACAAAAAAAGGCACACAGTGGGGAAAAAAGCACGAAATGTCAACTTTAATCTCGAAATTTCCACTTTAATCACGTAGTTTATTTTGCCATTAAAGTAGAACATCTTAAACTTCATCTTAAAATCGTTTAATTTACTAGTTTCTTAAATCCTATTGTAACTAAAGTGGCATGTTAAATGTTTTGTTCTGTATTTGATCTTCTATGTGCTCTATGTGTATGAATCACTACCTGCTTTTTAAACGGGCTTTCTCTTTCTCCGACGGGACACATACTCCATTACATTCTTGATATTACAGCTCTCTGAATAATTAAAATACTGAGATGTATACGTGATATCTTTTTCATGATGATAAGAATGAAAGCATGTTATTAAACATGGGAACACGGTGGCGCAGTGCTTGTTCATGTCTCACGCAAGAGGCTTGCTGCGCCATGCGCAACCTTCAGTTAAATAATTTATCACAGCAGTACTGTCTCTTTCAAACGTACTAACCTCCAATTCCTGTCCTTACTTTTCTTTCTCCAAAAACTCAATCGCCACACAATAAGCTATGTAATAGACGTGAAGCCATCTGTAAGCTTAGAACTTCGATTCTTCAAAACTTTTAAGGAACATTGAAATATCTTAGTAGTACGTGTTTAATTATTATATCCGTCTATCTTTCCAGTGTCGCGTCAGCACCAGCAATAATACAGCGCAAGGCAGGAACAATTACTGAACTAGCTAGCGCTGCGGCACCGTGTCCTCACATGTTTAATTATTAACAATACAGATTAATTAAATGAAGTTAAAGTTTTATCTGTATAATATAATCAACTTGTTTTGCTGCATTTCGTCTTAGAAATGAATACCGTCATCACATGTAAATACGCGCTTTATAAAGTGGCGCAGGTTGTGCAATATTATAACTGTAGTGCAAGTTTACAGTGGGGTAATTGTACTTATAAGTCCAAATATTTCTACAAGGAGCACTTGATGGACTGATTTAGTGTGTTTAGAGTTCTTGGGATGAAACTGTTTCTAATCCGCGAAGTCCGTACAGGGACTAAAGCGTTTGCTGTGGCTCAGGCAGCATCTGCTTCATGCTGTGTACCGATAATTCTCTTTCCAATCAGCTGCTGCTGTGATTTCCCACTCAGATACAGTAATATAAATACTCCGAGTGGTGCAGTGAGAGTAATGTGGAAAAAGATGATCTGCTGTGGCAGCCCTTAACGGGATCAGCTGAAAGAACATGCAGTGAGAGTTACAACGCTAAAGCAGTTATGGTATTTGGAATACTATGGCTATTCCCTGGACCATTATATTGCTACAGGTTAATTACAATCAGATGCATTACACTAATAAACAATATGCAGTTAATTTCAGTGTATTTATAAAGCCGCGCCAGGAATGTGGATTTAAGAAAGAAAGGGTGATCACACAGGAACAGTAGCACTGCTTTGACACTGGGTGCCGCCAGTCTGCAAAACCGGGCGGATAAATTGCGTACGTCAAGGAATGAGTTACCGTGGAAATGTGCGTGGCTTTACGCCAAGTTTAGGTTTTATACATCGCGATTTGAGCGTGGAAAGGTTCGTACGCAACATTTCTGTGCGTACGCACCGTTTATACATGAGGCCCCAGGTCTGTGATGATTATTTTCCCTTTTTTTGAGTAATAATGTTTGCGCTAATGCGATCTTTACTATCTTTTTTTTTGATACTTTCGAATTTTACTGCTTTCGTATTCTTTAGTTTTCTCTGCATATGTATCGCACCATCATTTTTTTTTTTGTGCCTTTTAAATTCCACCGTTTTCATAATCTCTTATCTGCATTTTTTTCTCTCCAACGCTTTTGGGTCTTTTTTCTCCGCACTGCTCTTTCTTCTTTGCTTAGTCATTGACGTTTCATCTAGAATGTATTGTCCTTATACGCTTTTGATGAGCTGAGAGCAGAGGATCTGTGTCTGCTAAAAGCCTTTACATGACTGAGAGTTTTGACGACCGTGGTCTTATTTGAAAATGGTTGTAAGTAGTGTGTGACTTGCAAGAATCTCATGTTCCATGTCCCCGCGAGATGGTCCTGGGACTATCTCTTGGCCCCCACTCAAGAAGCTCCGTGGCCAATCTCTTTCGTCTCGTGGGTCTTTTAAATGTTTTCCAAGAAGATCACGTCTCGTTTCCCTGGTCTGCCTTACAAGATTTATTTTTATAATAGAGAGATAACTGGAGATATTAATGAGATAAAACTGTAATTAGACTTAGGTATTTACTAAAATGTATTCCAAATCCCCAGAGTTAAGCCTGGATTGAATTTAGATTTTGAGAATTGGAAAATTAAGTTTAATGTTAATAGTTTTAAACATAAAGGACAAAAGGTTAGGCATTATTACATATGAGGAGATGAGCATAGAAAGTATACTCAGATAAAATTATCTGAGTGTACAACTCCGTTTTTAAACAAACACAATAGATGATAATTTTTTCTCTTCAAACTAAATATGACTGACATAAAATAGCTTTTATTATTATTATTATTATTGTTGTTGTTAATAATACTAATACTAATAACAATACTACTACTTACTATTATTGTATCATTTTAATTAGTTTCTCTTTACTTGAAACTATTTCTTTGACATCTTGTAAAGCAGTTTGAGCTGCATCTTGCGTATGAAAATGTGCTATAGATAAAAATGTTGTTGGTACTTAACAAGACATTAATGCTACCATATGCCAGCATTCTATACTTCAGCAGATTAGTTATTGAAAACAGAATAGACCTTTCCTTGGACGTCAAGCTAGAGTTAAATAAAGAACAGCTTAAAGCTCAGGCCACCAAATCAAAAATGCAACTAGCCAAAAATGCATGAAAGGCTTTGAATACCACAGCTGATGCTATGAGCATAATACGTATAAGACCACATTAATCAAAAATTATATTAATCAAATACTAAATTAATGACTCATTCAACACCAGAATAGAGCATCACCAAAATGGACAACACATCTACAGGATGTACACTGTAGGTAATATAAACAGCGAGGACTGTGCAGAATATGCAAATATGCAGCAGCGCAAAGAGGCTGTCAAAATTAATAACTCATCCTATGTGGAGCTTCCTCTGTAAAGCTCAATAAAGCATAGTTTACTGAGTTCAGTCTTCTCACTAAAACATCCGTCCTTACCTTCCTACCATTTATTAGCATTTTATCATCATCAATATGGCATTCTACCTCAATTTGAGAGGCAGAATCCTATTCTCATTAAAAATGATTAATGGACAGGCCTAGTAGTCTGAATGGGCAACGTGTGTTTAGGAGAACTAAAGGGCTTGAATATATGTGATTCCATGCCAGACCTGGGGGTGGCAAAGTGCACTAATTTTCCCTCTCGATCTTTTGCAGACCATTCTAGGGAAATCCCGCCCGGCTCTGGTCAGCCAATAATGTCACTTCTGGTTCCGCTGTTGATGACACCACTTCTGCCACTGGCCTTTAAAGCTGCCATCTTGTCTCAAGAAAGTCAGTTCTGTTTTGGACTCAGTTGAATGAACACATCTTTGTTTTTGAACGGGTTTTGCAGCCGGGAACAATTATATGGGTGGCTGCTCCAAACCTTCTCAATGTCTTGTAGTCGTTTTTGTGACACTGTCTATCTGTTAGCATGAAACAACTCACGAAAGTTCAAGTTCCATTGAGGTAACACAAATAGAGCATGCTGTACAAATATTTAAACTTGAAAAAATACCAATTTAAAGTAGAGGAATAATTTGTACAACATCTGTTACTGACTGACCTACAGTTTGAAATTTAACTTGTGAGATTATGTCAAATTATTGTCAACTTCTACATTTTATTTATTTCCCTGTATCACACATTTAATAGCTGCTCCTCATGGGAAACCAATTCCTCAATACAAGTTATAGAAATGGCAGCAAAGTCACATGAGCTGGTGTAAACACATCCTCACACCAGTGGCTTTTGTGGATCTCTGCAACACCTGCCCAGTTCTCCTAATACTTCAAGTCGTATCAGTTAAGTTAAATGATTTTCATAACCATAAAACTAAAAAAATTTAACCAAAGAAAACAAGTCCCTTAACCTATTGTCACAATTGTGGAATGAGACAACTTCAGGGCACTCCCCTTAACCTTTTGTTACATACTGTATGTAGGAACAACTTCAGGAATCATCTGCTGGTAATTACACTCCAAGTCTGGGGTTGTCACAGTTGCCTAATGCCTCTTCTCTTTCTCCCTCTGCAAAATTAATGATTGACAGACATAACATTAATGACACTACTTCTGGTGTCCTGCCCCCTTAACCCACCTCTTCTGCCTCTCTTTCTTGAAAACCGGCTCCACTAGCATCCTGGCTCCAGTCTTTATATGGACTTGCTTCAGGGAAGACATACCCGTGTTTCTTTATGTTTTTGATAAAACTTCAATTATATGGGGATCACCAACGGGGAAAATGAGGACACTGGCTCAAACCTGAGGCCAATGACTCCAAGAAGGTAGTTGAATGGTTGCCTGCAACTTCCTGGTAAATGCCCTCCCTTAATCTCTAGCCTGGCATTACAGGGCCGACCTGGAAGAACATGGGCACTCTAATCGAAACCTTAGAGTGTTACAGGGCAGCCATGTAAACTGACCATTCACAAAAGCCCATTGATTGCCATAAGCACCGGATGGGATGTGTTTCCAAACTCCTCTGTCTGTTCTCTGTACAGGTGTGGTTATAAATAACAGGCATAAAATGACAGTGGTTATTGATTCTGAGAGTAACATTTCAATTGTTGCTAGCCGTTATGTGTTTCCCTGACCACAGGGAGCTAGGATGAATTGTCTAACCTGCATCAGGGGGAGACTCATTGGTACAGGTCTGCCTCATTTATGGTTACATTCATGGGAACCACTTACACCATAAGGGTGGCTTTGCTAAGCATGCCACCCTGTCCTGTCATACTCAGGCAAGACTAGTCACAGAGTAATAAAGGTATGGCATTAAACATGCCTCAAGTTGTCTCCACACTTTGTACAAAGCCAGCTTAAGAGTGTGATCATGTGGCCACTAACTTTGACATGAGTGACGTCACACCGGCTCAGGCTGATGTTTCCATTGAGGTGGCAGGTGGGATGTTGTGGATTAAAACTCTGCCCCCAGAGGTCACTGCTGATCTCCTCTTTAGGATACAGCTTCATTTAAGAGGTAGCAATAATGTTAAGTTTGACAAAAATCAGGTCATCCTTGTTAATATGGTGGACACCAGGGGGTGCTCCACAGACAGACGCAGACACGGGTTCCAAGCACAGCACAGGCTTTTATTCCACTGTGGAAAACTCTTAACTTCCTTTCCTAGCTGCACAGCCTACACAATACACAAGCACAGTAATAAAACAAGCCATTTTCTTGTCTCTTTTTCTATCTTTCCTTCCACCTCCACTCCTCCGCCAGCAAACTTCTTCCCTCTTCCTCCTGACTCTGGCTCCCTGAATGAAGGCAAGCAGCTCCTTTTATGGTTCACCCAACAAAGTAGGGTTCTTCAGCTTCCGATGTGGTCCCCACAGAACCCATCAGGGTTGTGCCAAACCAACTCCCATGGAGCCCTGTGGGAATCTAAGGAACCGTTGCAACCCAGTGGGGCAGCCATCTAATGCTCCGGGGGAGGCAGTGCTCTGTGCATATCTGCTTCCCCGGCCCTTCCTTTAAGATAGTGTCCCGGCCATATGGTGTCCGTCACAACAGTCAGCATTTCACTGAGTCCATGCCATCAGAACCACATTTTGTTATAAAGAATGACTTATGTATTGAGTAGCAGAGCACAAAGGAGAGATAAAGTCGTTGTTGCTGGTCTCAAAAGCCTACCATTGTCAGGTTTGTGAGCTAGCAGACGTCCATCTCCTAGGTGCCCATCTAGGGGCCAATAAGACATTAGAGAGGAATAAACTCCAGGAAGTAATGATGAAGTCCTCTGTTTTTGTAGTTTCTACTGAATGTCAATTGCATCAGGTTCCTCAGAAGCACTGCATTGGGGTAGAAATGGTAGACACCCATGAAACCCCTGCCAGGAGACGTAAGTACATCTTGGTCACTTTTTACCTCAGAGATGTTCAGGGAGGTTGTCATATTACTCAAAATTAAGCACTTAAAAACTTCAGCATATCATCCTTAAACTGATTGAGTGGTTTAATCAGAGAGTAAGGATGGGAGGAACTGGGAAGTTCCACAAATCTCCACAGGTTTATAACCTTTTGAATTACTTCATGGACAACAACCCTGGGGTTTACTGGACATTCTTAAAGAAAGTTGGTAAAATGAGGCGCTTCGTATCAGTAATATTTGGGAATGCCATATATCACTCAGTTATACAATAGATTTGATAAAACTAGACCTATGCTATAAGAGAATATGGAACATGTACAAATAGCACAGGCACCCCCCACATACTGTAATTGTGGTATGACCATCTGTCACATCAATCCTAGGGACTGAGTCATAGTACTTATTCTCACTGCTCACTCAAAATTATTGGGTCATCGGGAAACACGTAACTCAGAAACAACAAATACAACAATAAAATTCAGAAACACATGTAATATCATAATATTTGTGGTTTGTGGATGGTTCCCCAGAAGGTGGAGCCATCTGTCTATCAATGTTGAGGGACTGCTTGCAGTCCAACAAAGGCTAATGGGAAATGTAATCCCTTGCGGTACACTATATGCACTTGGTATTGGTGAGTTCTCTTTTGTATGATTATCATTTTTTCAAGTTTGTGGCTTTGACTTCTGATTAACATATTAAGACTTTTCAGGCAACTCATTTGAGCTTTGTTTGTCTCTTTTGGGCTTTTGAACTTTATTTACCTTTTCTTGTAATACAGTAAATCTTTTATTTCATAAAGATTCTTTGTTGCTTTTTTGTAATTAAGCCAGTGATTTGTGGTGCCTCCTCCTTGTGAAGTTTTTACTTTATTTTTGTGATATTTACAGTTGTTTTCCAGCTCCCCATTTTTGGGCCTGATACAGCTAAAACCAGCAGTTAGTATTGGGGGCGTGGCTGGACTGTGTGAGCCTCTACTAGGCAAACCAGTGAAGATCCTGACCTGATTCTTGGCTAAATTTTAGAGGCCTAACTTATTTTGCATACTCCATTCATAACATTTAGGGGACTTTAAAGCTATCTTTTGATCATTCTGAGACCTCCATTTGGTTAGCACAGTCTTACTAAGTGTTTTTTCTGATTTTTTATGTTTTCATTAATCCAATTTGATTCTAACAAGGAGCCCCTGTTTAGGACATAAATCATTTTAACAGTATATAGACTTGATATTGCTATATTGAAATGTTGCTCCTAGAAAACCTTCAGCTTGGTATACATTTTTACATATAAAGATTTCACAACTTTCTTGATTTTTCATCTATTACTTAATTACTGATACTTGGAAATTTACAAAATATTATTCATGTATGTTACAGTCAATTCAATAAAAGTGTACAATTAAACATATGCCATGTCAGGTAGATGAAGAGGAGCGGCAAGGGGCCCTTTTCAATTTTGTGTAGGTAAAGTGCCACTTGCTGCTCCTCTTCTAGTAGCATTGCTTAGAAAATCCCACTCAACAAGAAAAAGGTATCATTTGAAACCACTGAGGAACTTCTGAAAAGCTGGAACCTTACTGACAAAGCATTCACACAAGCATCACAGCAGGTGTGATTCCAGTCCATTGTGGTGACACAAACGTGTATCTATTTGTAATCATTCAATGATTACAAATAGATACATAAATTAAAGTTAATGAAGCCCTCGGCTAATGAAGCCAGTAGTGAAAAAAACATCTGTCACTGCATTATCCTGTTGGATATTTGGAAGGTGCTGACTGGGTGAATGGATATATAGTGGACTGTACTAAAAGGAAAGTCACATTTGCTGCATTATTAACTAAAAGCATAAATTTTAACAACCTGGACAGTAGGGGAGACAATGTTTTTGTAAAATATAATTTCATTGCTGCATGGGACTCTCAGTTGATGATTTTTCCCTATCAGAGAGCCTACAAATTTGAATATAGCATTTATCACATTTTGTGATGAAACCCTTCAGGTGCTTCCTGATTCAAATGCATAACACTGAGTGATGTTATTTTTTTCCATAGACATCATGATATGCATAATATTTTATATTATGTTATTAATACAAAGAGTTGAGAAAAATATAAATTCAATACAGGAAAATAAAGACAATCTCATTTGTTTTAAAAATAAATTAAACAGAATGAAAATTGAAAAGGGCCAGGTAATTAAAGCAGTATTTTATTAGGAAGCTATAAATAATAATTGTATCCAAAAAGTACATTTACATTAAATGAACCTGAAAAGCCTTAACAAAGCAATAGCCTTATTTAACTTTTTGTTTTGTTGCGATCACAAACTTATTAAAGTTGTGGAAATAATTCAATAAGACAGTGTGTGCAAAAGCTATAAATGACGGTATCCTTCTGGAACGTCTCATCTTGTGTATGTAAAATTTAGTGACTATAATAATTAAATTAATAATATAGTGTTCAACTGATTTAAAGGAGAAATTATTAAAACATAGAAGCATGTAGGAACTTTCATGGAGTATTTCTCTACCAATTTTTTTTCTAGAAAAAGGTCTAACCAAAAGGACCCCTTTACAGAATACTCAAGCATAACTTACATCAAGGAACTTACAGAGTCCATATAGAGTGACTATTCCCAGGTGGAATTTCCCATAGTTAGTCTGCAGAAGAAAGAGAGAAAGGGTCAGTGCACTCTGCCACCCCCTGGTCCGGTATGGAATTACCATCTTTCGAACCCTTTGACTGCCTCCCATGCGCATGTGTGTGAGAATAGATATATAGTCGAAAGATAATAATAAACAACACAAAACATAGAATTTCAAAAGCTTAGTTGAACTTTTTCTCTCCCATAGAAAAGGGCAAATAACATGAATTCTACTGTATCTCTTGGTTTAGATAAATAATTTTCTCTTCTATAGAAAAAAGCACATCACTTATGATTTCTGATCTTTCAGTTCAAATGGTTAAATTGAATAAGTTCTTTAACAGGTTATAAAGCTTCTATTGCTTGCAAGTACTATTCATTCACTCACAGCTAGTCTCTGTGCTGGATTAACTCACCCCCCCCCCCCCCCCCCCCCCCACAACAGTTCCTGTATGTGAGCACATGTGTATGAGATGCTGCTTTGCACTTTCTTACAGTATTTATGGTGAAACTTAATAACAGCTAGAACTTATCATTCACAAGGTTATTACCTTTTAGCTACAGTTACACCAGTACTACAATACATAGCTGACTTTGTCCTAACTACTAAGTTACAATTAATAGTTCTCAGAATTATATTGTGTGTGCTTATAGTTGTAGTCTAAGCAATGTTTTGTCCCTTTCCTGGTTGACCTTCTCCAGCCATGTGAAAGGATCTTCAGCACAGTTTCTTTCTTTGTTCAGGAGCTTATCTCCTCCTTCTACTTAGTTGCACCTTCTGGTTGCAGCCAGTATTGCAGTTTCTCTTTGAGGTATTTTACACACACATTGCTCTCAGTTGCTAGTAAATTTATACCTGCTGGGTGACTTTACCATCAGTTAGCTCCCGTTGTTAGGAAGTTGAACACGCGGCTTTTACGTAGGTTTCTCTCTCTTGCTTGTGCACTTGCTATTCCTGATCAAGTTTAGACTAATGGCAATTTCTTCCAACTTCAATACAGACAAGTATCCCACCCTTCCAGTCCAACACAGTTGCCCTTTAGAGTATAGGGATTGCTTCAACCTCCATTACCCTATTACCCTTTTAAATATGGGTTCTGGCTATGGATAGCCAACGTTATGGTCAGGTTGAGCTGTAGTTTGATGACAAGAGCAATGAATTAAGTTTCTTACAAGGGTTTTTAAAGAAAGGAGCAGAGGGTTTTGCCATTGGGTTCCTGGGGTGCACATAAGCCCATCCTTTAGCTGACCATTGGTACAAAATTCTATCCATCAGTGTTACTCATTCTTGGGCGCCCAGTCTGTACCTGTGGTAGATGACTCGGTGAAGTTACAAGGTCTGATATTGATCATCTCAACAAATAAGGCTCAAAGCTGCATTCAGATGAGACTTTGTAGCTGATGAAGCCAGGGCCTGTGTTTTAGCCACAGCAGAGAATGGATAATGTCAGTCTGTCCTACAACACTGTATATGTAAACATATCTAATAATAATAAAAGTAGATTGGCCACAGTAGGAGAACATGAGCTTAAAGAAATACACTGCACATCCATTAGCTAATTGTTTATCTTCCTAAGCAAATTCAGGATACATTTAAGTACATTTCTCTCTTTTTCAGTTGAAGAATATATAGATTTTATAAGCTGACAAGTGGCCTTGTGTCACAACAAACATTTTTGGTTAAAATACAAAAATTAATTAATATACCTTTATTTTCCTAAACATATGTTTCCATTACAAGGTTGTAAGAAGTCTATCCTAGCCACATTGGGTTCAACAAAGGTTTTCAGCTATACACAGCACTTCAGACCATTGCAGGGCAGCACGCACATGCACACACTCTTGCTAGACTAATTTTTAGCAGCCAGCTACCCTGGGCTGAGGTAAGAACGTATACTAACTGACAAAAACCCACATAAAAATGGGGAGCAGCTCTAGACAGACGATGGCTAGGAGAGAAATTGAATCAAAGTCACTGAATTAATGGGGAAGCAATGTACTAACGTACCTAAATTACTGTATATTGCAACATTTAAAGCCACAATTGGTAGTTTTCTTGGAATATTTTTATTTTATATAAGCCAGTTTATGGCAGACAGGGACTCTGCCTAAAGGCAGCTGCAATTAGCTGAAAGGCAAGAAAGTAAAGATGATGAAAAATCTTTCTGACAAAACAAAAACAGCTCAGCTCTTATTAAAGACAGGATATTAGGGTATTACTATAATAGGAATTAATCTGTTTTGCATGTTTTTCATTGAAGTCATAAGTAAATACCTTCTGAGATGCTATTAAAAAGGCAGGATTTTGATTTCACATCTTTATATAATTTTAATGATGGATTTTTTGAATAGTACCATTTAACTCATGTTGTCAATTTTACAATAAGTGATTTGGACTCGCAATGCTACACGTTTAAAGGGTCTGTAATTTTAACAATCATCTTTCCTATATGCACAGATAGTCACTGTCAGCACCAATTCAAATAAAGAAGTGAAAGAATAATGGGTCAGCATTACCTATGAGATTTGTAGTGTGACTGAGTATTAATTGAAGGAAGGATCAGCCACAGAGAAAATAAATTGTATTTCAAATTTATTTTGCATTAAAATTTCAGTTTTATTAAATATATTCCAGGTGGTGCAGTGGTAGCGCTGCTGCCTTGCAGTAAGGAGACCTGGGTTCACTTCCCGCGTCCTCCCTGTGTGGAGTTTGCATGGTTTCCTCCCACAGTCCAGAGACATGCAGGTTAGGTGCATTGGTGATCCTAAATTGTCCCTAGTGTGTGCTTGGTGTGTGTGTGTGCCCTGCAGTGGGCTGGCGCCCTGCCCAGGATTTGTTCCTGCCTTGGGCCCTGTGTTGGCTGGGATTGGCTCCAGCAGACCCCCGTAAGGCTTAGACTCAAATATTCCCATGGTGAGATCTGCTTGTTTTTTTTTACAGTATTCTCACAATAATTATTAATAGGATGACTAGAGCTTTTGTAATTCATCATTTGTTTTCATAATTTTAAATGACAACTTCAGTTCCAAAGTAAAAGTATAAATCTAAAATCTGAACAAAGGTGATATCCTTTATGCCACTGTGAATAATGTGGATAATGTCTTCTGAAAATATATTTGCCTTGTTTGCCTATCTTTATTATTGCACATTTTAACATAATGAATTTGGTGTTTATTGAATTGTACTGTGTATAGTGGATAATCTGAGGGAAGATAGCTACCATGTTTGTTTTTTTTTTATGTTTTCCACAGAGCTGTATTCCAGATCTAAGAAATCCTACTGGGACTTTTCCAAGGGAGAACACACATTTCACAAACGTACAAGTTTTTTTATTTAAAGACTTGGAAACCATTCGGTACTGAGTCAAAGAGGGAAAAACCTATGGCACATTTCTGTTTTCACATCTGGCATACAGAGACATTCAAGGTCAAATTTCCCCTTATTCCTGTACACATTCCATTATTTCATATCAGTTTCATCAAGGCTTAAACAAAGTTCACCTCAAGAGTTAGGCATAATTTCACAGTTCTCTGTGAAAGTAATCCTGTATGCAGGGCCGCTGCCATTAAGGTGAATTAGGCGTTCACCTAGGTCACAGATCATTGGGGGGAGGGGGACACTAATAAGTTTGGCCTAGGCTGCAAAATAACCTAGCACCAGCACTGCATGTATTCAATATTTTAAGTGTAAAAAGGTATTATTCCCCCTGATTGAACTTAATCCCATTCGGGAGATATTTGGGCTAGTACTTTGAATAGTCAGTCAGTCAGTCAGTCATTGTCCAACCCACTATATCCTAACACAGGGTCACGGGGGGTCTGCTGGAGCCTATCCCAGCCAGCACAGGGCACAAGGCAGGAAAAATCCCAAGCAGGGCGCCAGCCCACCACAGACTTTGAATAGTTCATTTAGCAATTAGACCTGATTTAGGTAAACTCTTTCCAACATAAATAAATCTGATTAAACTTTGTCCTTTACTATCATGATGAGAGAAAAAATTCTATGGATAGGCTGTCAATGTTTAAAGAATCACATACATTTCTAAGGCTATTTGGCTCTACAAATTCATAGTCAGAGTTTTTCTGACCAAATGGAGAAAGATTGATTCTGGCAATCTCATTGTGCCCCAAACTAATCTGCACTCTGTAGTGTTTATGCAGATTTTATTTGTATCCAATGTTGTATATGCCCTGCTTTTCTTTCAAAATTTCTGTGAAGTGCTTTGAACATGGGAAAGGTGCTATATAAATAAATTGTATTATTATTATTATTAAACACAGGAATGGTAGCCTATCTTACCAGAAGGTGTTACCATTTTAAAACCTCTCTAACTGGAAAGTAGACAGTTTTTAATGTTTTTACAGCGTTTCCAAAGTAGCATCTAAAGATCTCTCTTGCAATACTCCAGGGCAGTTTAGCAATGTAGTAAGCACAGCTCAGTAATACAATCATCTTCTTTTGAACAAGTGAAAATTGAGATTTAGATCTGAAGACTTATCTCACCTCTTATTAATTGGTCAGTTCTGCCAAGTAATAGCCCATGCATTGGCTACTTCACATGATGGCAACATTGAAGAGTGTGGTTTGAGAGAGTTGTACAACTAGAGACTAAAAGTTAAAGTAACACAATTAAGGTATAATCAGGTGGAAAGTATGTCTTATTCTAGTGCAGAACAATTATGTAGTTCAGAGTATGCTCTATGATGATGTGGTTGCGCTGGAGAGTTAGGGCTTCTATTTGGCTAGTTAGGCTAAAGCTCTACTTTGGTTTCTCCAAATCACAAACCTGCTAAAGGTTAATTTTTTCTAGGAACAACATTATTTGGAGTGTATTTCCACTCTTAAACTGTCAGCTGGTCAGATGTACAGTAAGTATGATTTTCTACTTTTTAATCTTAATTGAAGGTTCTCCCTATTAGTGGCATGACAAGAGGCACTGTCAGCCTCTGTTCCTTCAGTCAACTAAGTATTTGTTAACATTCTTCCTGAATTTACATTTAAATATCCTCTGCTTTACATCTCATCTTATTTGCTCCTGAGATACCTGGTTAGAATCCTACTAGGACCTTTTAGTGTTCCTGTACTAAAGCCTTCCACTGTCCTTAAAAGTGATAGGTCTGTGATAAATGCAAGTTGTTGACTCTCAGAAATATGTCTTCTGGTTCTTCTGGGATTTGAGCCTGTTCCTGACAGTGTTTTCTCTAGTTCCCAAGTTCCTTTTGATGGTGTAGGAAACTGTATTCATTGTCACTTTGCATTTTTGCAGTTTCTCTAAAGGAAAGACTTATTCCTTTAAGGGTTATGATGGCTTCTCTGTCTTCATTTGTTTTTGCCTTTTACTCTACATTATGATAGCAATATACTGTACATTGCAATAACATTTCTTTTATACAGACAGGGTTTTCAAGGAATCAAAAGAAGTTGGAACACCTGTAGAAATTGTTTGCATCAACTTTTTTTTTAACCTCTGGTAGTTTACTGCTTACCTTTGTACCATTTCAGGTTATTCACAGGACTTTACCTAGTTCAGTTTCAAAGATTGTTTAAATAATGAACTATTCAACTAGTGGTAGAAATTACTGAGGTTATAAAAGTTATATGTGGACTTCCCTATTCTAATTTTAAGTTACTTTGTCTATGCTAATGTTAGAAAGGTGATACAAATGGCAAAAAGCGGAAAACAAACATTGGCATCATCATTACTACTGCATGATGTCTAAGGCTTAATAAAACATACAGCTGCCTTATATCTCATTCATTATCTCCAAATATGAAAAAAAACTTGAATCCTGCATATTAATTATAAAACCTCTAAGGCAGTGTGCAACTGAAATGGTGGAATTTCTAAGTGTCAGTTCGACTGCCCAGATTTAAACGTATAACAAGTAGACCAAGTTTAACACCAAAAATAAACTGCTGGAAAAGAAAAGCAAGGTCTTTAATGAAATTATGTTAATTTTAAAGTAAGGTAATATAACTAAGTAATGTAAAGAGGGTCAAACTGCATTATAAAAGATGCAATGGGGGGATTACAGAGGGTGCATTGCATTGGGACCCATAACTGAGGGATCCCATAAATAGCCTTGCTATCCCCTGGTAGCAGAGGACAAAATTTCAGTACTCTGTCTTCAAGATGGAACCACCTCTTGTTTATGGCTGAAGATTGAAGTACAGTGCTATGCCTTCAAGGAGGTTTCCCCCACTACCCTTCAGTCGTGGTGGAGTAATGTGTTCAGTGCTCAGTCTTAAACAGAATCCCTTCCCCGGACCATGGAAGGCTAAAATACATCACTTTTTTTTTTGGTGACTCTGACTAAGGTACATGCCTATGGATAAAAAAAGTCTTGCATTTCCACTTCAAAACAGTTTTTGTACATTTGTGTAGAACAATGTTAAAAATAAACACTTTTGACAGCTGAGGTGCCTGGCAAGATTTCCATTTAATTGCTGACTACAACATAAAGTATGCTGCACGTGTTAAAGGTCTTTCACTTTTCAGATAAACTGAACAAACTCTAGAGCACAGGTGGGCAGATTCAGTCCTGGAGGGCCGCAGTGGTTGCAGGTTTTGTTCCAACACAGTTGCTTAATTAAAAAACAATCCTTGTCAATTATTTAATTTCATGGCCTGTTAGCGCTTTAACTCTGCCATGTCAAGTCATTCTCATATCCTAGATTTTTTTCCTTTATAAGGATATCATCCAAATGATTTGAAGTCTAAAACAGACAAGTTATTCTCAGTGCTTGACTTTTTTTTCTTCACTTTCCTTCCAAGTATTTAATTAAACCCAATAGTGCATGATAAATCCACATAGGTGTAAATGGAAACAAGCAAAATGGAGAAATGCTGGTTTCTTTTGTCATTTGCATCTTATTGCTAATAAGGAGCCATTAAAAATAAAGACTACAGCTGTTTAAGACTAAAATAAGCAATAAGGGCTCAAAATCTTAACGAGCGAGACAACTAAAGTGAAGCAGAAGTGTTACAAGAGCAATAAGTGCTTTTTATTAAGCAATTGGGTTGGAACAAAACCTGCAGTCACTGCGGCCCTCCAGGACTGAATCTGCCCACCCCTGCTCTAGAGTATAATGCAAATGCGTGACTTTTTAAAAAAAATTTACACACGCTCTCTGTTTAATATAATCACCTCACCTGTTCTGTTTGCATAGAATGGTCCTCTCCACAAAACATTAGACATTTTCTTTTAAGGCTTTTTTTAAATGAAACATCTGCATATTAAAAGCATCTGTATGTATATTAGAATACAGGTCACCTTTGAAGTATGATTATAACTAAGTAATCATTACAAAACACAAATCTATGAAGTTAAAATCACATTTTCAGTTAATAATGATGGAAAGCAACAAAGATTTAATACTTAGCAAACAAATATATTTTTATTCTGTATTGAACTGCATAGCTAGTGGTTGATGTGGTTGGGAAGGACTCTGATCCAGATCCCAACCACCCTCAGATGGGTTAAAGCAGGTAGTGAACTGGAACAATGGATGGATGATTTATTCCTTTAAAAATGCACTTTTTAATGTTTCTGGGATTGTAACATATTATGCATTCATTTCAGAGTACTAGTGCAGTGCACACAGCTGTCACGATTAGAAAACTACCTTCTATATGTAATTGTGTGACAGCCACATTAAAACTCTGCACTGTTTTCATCTTTACAGGAAAGAAGGCACCCAGCAACACAACAGCACAATGCAATCTCATGCTCTGCACTGAAGAACATTCATCCGCCATCTATCTTCCAAGTCCACTTATCCATAGCAAGGCCACAGGGAAGCTGGAGCCCATTCCAGCAGACATGTGGTGCAAGGTAGGAACAATCCCTGAACAGGGTGCCAGAACCGTAGGCTCAACACACACATGCATACATGCACAGAGAAAAATACACTAGGGCCAATTTAACATGCAAATGTGAAGAATACACAAATGAAACTTGTTGTAAAATACATTCTTTAGAGCATTTATTTAAAAAGGTAGGGATTGCACTGGATTTACACTTGTTTTGACATGTGACTCATAAAAGATACAGCACTCAAAATAAATAGGTACATATTAGCAGTACAACCTTTTTTAAAGATTTATTTCAGTCTTGAATACAAGCAAAGTTGGTAATTTAGCTAGAAGAAAAAATTGAACATCTTTGTGAGGGCAGGTGAACAGCCTCGTATACAGCCCAAGTCACAGGTTGGCCTATTTCACTCTGTGCAAGACTGGCAGATACTGGTAGGACTAGGTAAACAATTTAAGTTCCCAGTGCACATCGCAATAATATTGCAATGTCCAGACATAATTGCACTGTCAGAGGGCAAAAAACAACTAGTAATTATACAACTCACTGTTCCCTGGGAGGATCGTATAGAGGAGTCATATGAAAGGATGTATGCTAAGTTCAAGGACCTTCTGGAGCAGTGCCTGAGACAAGGATGGTGAGTTTGTTGCCTACCAGTGGAAGTGTGTTGTAGGAGCTTTGCATGCTGCTAACTCTGGTGAGCTTTCACTGTTCTAGGCATGATATGGGTTGCAGTAAGAGCCTCACGATGGCTCTGGATAAAAAAGAGCAATCCGTGGACTATATCTACTGGGACACAAGTTGAAGACTGATTATTCCTGGCTGAGCCACCTGGGTGAGGGTATCTGACATTGTGAAACCCAAAAGACCAATGACCCCAGGATACATCACTGAAGATGTCAACATACATTATGTCAGTCAGTCATTATCCAACCTGATATATCCTAACACAGGGTCACAGGGGTGTGCTGGAGCTAATCCCAGCCAACACAGGGCACAAGACATGGCACTAGCCAACCGCAGGGCACACACATCCACCAAGCACACACTAGGGACAAGTTAGGATCACCAATGCACCTAACCTGCATGTCTTTGGACTGTGGGAGGAAACCGGAGCACCCGAAGGAAACCCACACAGACACAGGGAAAACATGTAAACTCCACTCAGGGAGGACCCGGGAAGTGAACCCGGGTCTCCTAACAGCAAGGCAGCAGCGCTACCCACTGCGCCACTGTGCCACCACATACTGTACATTATGTCTCTGTGGAAATAACTTAAATTCATATGTTGTAAGGTGCATAAAGCAACATACTGGATGCTCTACATTATTTATTTCTGAGGTTTTATATTTACAAACATATATGAAAATTATTTTTAAATTCCTTTAGCACTAAATTGATAAAGCAGCAATGACATTAATGATGGTGTACTCAGTAAACGGCTGGCCCTAGCCATTCCTTTATGTATGCCATTTCCTCCTTTTTGTATTTTGGCAACTATTAGATAGAAGTTGTGTAATGGGAGCAAAGGAGATAAAAAGGGGATATTCTACTAGTAGAATTGTTTGAGCACTGTATGTATTTTTGTGCTTTTGCAAAAGCCATCACGTATGGGTCAAAGGATGATGTTTAACATAATATATGTTAACTTTAAATAACTTTTCTGGTAGTAGTCAGACATGCTGTATAGTAAAGGGCAAAAAATAGAAAGCAAAATAAGAGCTAAGCACATTGCAAGTATGTCTCTCTAGTTATAAAACACAGATTTATTATTTTGCCTTATCCTAACTTTCAAAAATGTAAATGCTTCTTTCTCCTATTTTTATGTGTTCTTTGGAGATGTACTTTCTTTTAGTAGCTACTGGCATAATAACAGGATCCCTTTACTGTTCTCTCATTAAAGTGCACTTTGAACAGGTCGGACAAAATCCTGATTTTGTTAGTGCTTTTAACGCATAACATAGCCTCTTTTCAGTGCCAAAATGAGTCCTATATTGAATAAAGAGCCAGATAAAGTGACTGGATATATTTCTGAGAAATTCAACTTATTCTTAAAGAGCAACCTTCTCATGCCAGAACAGCTGTCTTGATCAAAGTATAAGCAAGGCCAAGTACTGCCACAGGGCACTGAAAAAACAAAAATTAAAAAAAGACTTGGTAACAGTCAATCAAAATGTTGGCCACATTCATTAAACACATTATGCATTGCCACGGGCAGCAAGAGAGTCAAGTGTCTAGGGCTGCTGCCTCATAGTTTTAAAGACCAGGGTCTCAATCCAGGCTAGGATATTGCCTATGTTGTTGGCACATTTTCATCATGTCTATTTTCTCCCTTTTCCAACCAGACCCACAAGACATGACTTTTAACTGTTAATCTGCATGTGTATAACTTGTATCTTGTACAGGGGTATTTCTTGCTTTGCATTCAATACTGATAGAATAATCTCTGGCTCTCTGAAATCATCTAATAATAATAGTAATAATAATACATTTTATTTATTCATAGATGCCTTTTCTAAACACTCAAGGACATTGAATAATAGATAAAACACAATTTATAAACAAAACTAAAAATACAAAAATTAAAATCAGACAGAGCAATTATAATCAAAGAGAAAAAGCAGTCTTAAACAGATGAGTTTTAAGTATAGATTTGAAAAGTGAGAATGAATCAATGGGGCGGCACGGTGGCGCAGTGGGTAGCGCTGCTGCCTCGCAGTTGGGACACCTGGGGACCTGGGTTCGATTCCCGGGTCCTCCCTGCGTGGAGTTTGCATGTTCTCCCCGTGTCTGCGTGGGTTTCCTCCGGGCACTCCGGTTTCCTCCCACAGTCCAAAGACATGCAGGTTAGGTGGATTGGCGATTCTAAATTGGCCCTAGTGTGTGCTTGGTGTGTGGGTGTGTTTGTGTGTGTCCTGCGGTGGGTTGGCACCCTGCCCAGGATTGGTTCCCTGCCTTGTGCCCTGTGTTGGCTAGGATTGGCTCCAGCAGACCCCCGTGACCCTGTGTTCGGATTCAGCGGGTTGGAAAATGGATGGATGGAATGAATCAATATTTCTAAGCTTGGATGGTAATGGGTTCCAAAGCTGGGAAGCAGAGCAACTGAACATAAAACTTTTAATATTTCTGTGGTGTAATTTAAATATTCATGATGTTGAAGGTCATTGTTCTGATATGGGGGCTTTCAGTAATTTAGTAAGTGCATGTAAGAGTATAATCATATATATGTTGAATAAAGCACATTGCTGCACTGAAGACCTTCCATAGTGGTGAATCCTTAATGCCGGACATGACACGTTTTCAGAAGTGCTGTAGTGAGGTAGAGTAGATAAGAAACGTCTGGTCTAGATGATGGGGTAAAAAAAAGTACTGCTACTTTAAGAATCCGTCAACCTTTTATCACTGCTCTATACTCACTGGCTGAAAACTGTAATTATGGTGTACTTATTGACATGCTGATTTGCAACAGAATAGTTGTATGTCTTAAAGACACAGGTCTGTCTGAAAGAATGCAACTGGATAAAGACATCACATTAGAAAATGCCGTGAGCATAGCTAGACAATCTGAAGCAGTAAAACAGCAGCAAACTGACTCGAGGGAAATGCACAGTACAGTAATCCCTCGCTATATCGCGCTTCGCCCTTCGCGGCTTCACTCCATCGCGGATTTTATATGTAAGCATATTTAAATATATATCGCGGATTTTTCGCTGCTTCGCGGGTTTCTGCGGACAATGGGTCTTTTAATTTCTGGTACATGCTTCCTCAGTTGGTTTGCCCAGTTGATTTCATACAAGGGAACACTCGTCTAAAAATGCTGAAAGATTATCTTCAAGTTGCTATCTTTTGTGCAGCTGCTTTCTGAAAGGACATGCTGCACAGTGCTTCGCATACTTAAAAGCTCGAAGGGCACGTATTGATTTGTGCTTGAAAAACAAACTCTGTCTCTCTTATCTGCTCCTGACGGAGGGGGTGTGAGCTGCCGCTTTCAACAGCTTTGTGCCGCGGTGCTTCGCATACTTAAAAGCTAAACAGAGAGAAATGCAAACAAATCAATAGGGCTATCTCTGTGACAGTCACTGCTCCTGACACGCGCTCCTTTGAAGAGGTAGATATGTTTGCATTCTTTTAATTGTGAGACGGAACTGTCATCTCTGTCTTGTCATGGAGCACAGTTTAAACTTTTGAAAAAGAGACAAATGTTTGTTTGCAGTGTTTGAATAACGTTCCTGTCTCTCTACAACCTCCTGTGTTTCTGCGCAAATCTGTGACCCAAGCATGACAATATAAAAATAACCATATAAACATATGGTTTCTACTTCGCGGATTTTCTTATTTCGCGGGTGGCTCTGGAACGCAACCCCCGCGATGGAGGAGGGATTACTGTATTCTAGAAATGAAGCAGAAGTTGATATAGTTTCAGATAAAGCTAAAAGGCCAAAAGCACAAAATCCAAATACGTTTTCTAAGAAGGCTCATGCGGCACAAACAGTGCAAGGGCAAGCAGAGCAGTGAATGTGCTGTAAGTGTTGAAAATCTGCCCACCCTAAATGGCAGTGCCTAGCTAAAAATATTGTGTGCCACACCTGTAAAAAAAAGGGGTCATTATAGCAAAGTCTGTAGATTAGAAGGCTGGTGTCCTTCAACATTTGCAATAAGATGCTGCAGATGTTCTATCAGACGGTTGTGACGAGCGCCCTCTTCTATGCGGTGGTGTTCTGGGGAGGCAGCATAAAGAAGAGGGACGCCTCATGCCTCGACAAACTGGTGAGGAAGGCAGGCTCTATTGTAGGCATAGAGCTGGACAGTTTGACATCCGTGGCAGAGCGACGGGCGCTGAGCAGGATCCTGTCAATCATGGAAAATCCAATGCATCCACTGAACAGTATCATCTCCAGACAGAAGAGCAGCTTCAGCGACAGATTGCTGTCACTGTCCTGCTCCACTGACAGACTGAGGAGATCGTTCCTCCCCCTCACTATGTGACTCTTCAATTCCACCCAGGGATGTAAATGTTAACGCTATACAAGATTATTTTCTATTATACATGCCTTGCACTCTCCACCTTGCATTTTTTAACTTGCACAACGTTTTTATCACTCTTTAATTAATATTGTTTTTATCAGTATGCTGCTGCTGGAGTATGTGAATTAATAAAGTATCTATCTATCTATCTATCTATCTATCTATCTATCTATCTATCTATCTATCTATCTATCTATCTATCTATCTATCTATCTATCTATCTATCTATCTATCTATCTATCTATCTATCTATCTATCTATCTATCTATCTATCTATCTATCTATCTAGTGAAGTCAGTAAATGAAGTGAAAGTAGATTCAAGCAGCCTGTTCTAGGCACAGTTGATGCTGGAGAGGATCCTTGGTCAATTGAGCTGTTCATAAGACAACTTAAAGCGAAGTATAAGACAGATATTTGTGCTGACATGACATTCATGCCACAGAATGTATATGAGGACATAGCACACTCACCAAACCTGAAAGAAAACTTAGCGAGCCAGGTGGTGCTCAGCTGTCTGTAGTCGGAGTGGCTAGTGAATCACTGAGCAGGGTGATCTCACAGTGTAGGAAGACATCTATATTATTAGTGGACTGTATATTATCCCTCCTTCAGAGACCTGCTATAGTCAAGTTAAATTTAGTGTCCATATTAGACAGCACTGATAGCAAAACTTTAAAGATGACCTACAATCAGTAATGTAGTGGCCTTGGGGTGATACAACAACCATATACCATTAGACTTGAGCTGGATACAACTTCATGCTCCCTCACAACACCCAGAAGAATAGCAGTGCCAAATCAAGAAGGATCTTGCATGTATGGAAAGATTAAATGTCATTATGAAGGAAGAGAACCTACAGACTGGTGTGCAGGTATGGTCCCAATAGTCAAAAAGAATGGCAGTATTCATATTTGTGTGGACCTTACAAAAATGAATCAAGCTCTGCACAGAGAAAAGTATATTTTACTGTCACACTGCCAGTTTACTACCAGTTGAGTAGACACTAGAATGCTTGCAAATATAGAATTCTGGCAAGTAAAATTGAGGAGTCTGCTAGGTATACTACATTCATCACTCCATTCAGTCGGCACTTTTTTTAATAGATTACCATTTAGACTTACCTCATCTCCAGAACACTTTCAAAATGGATGTCATTTGGACCTTTATGGAGTAGCCTGCCATATTGATGATGTTCTTATCTGGGGGGAAAATGAAATCCGAACATGATGAGAGACTACATATGGTACTAAATAGACCAGAAAAGGCTGTCATCACATTAAACCCAAATAAATGTGAATTGGGTAGACATGAAGTAAGATTTCTGGGCCACATAGTTTCTGCCTGTGGATTGAAACCAGACCCACTTAAAACATCCACTGTCCAGAACATGCAAGCGGCAACTAACGTACAGTAAGTGAACTAAGAAGTTTAGTGAACTAAGAAAATTAATTCCATGTCTGACAGTAAAGGACAAGCTGCTTAGAGACTTTGTTATCTAAGAAGAACTGCTGGTATTGGTGCAGCACTCAGCAGGAAGTATTTGAAGTGCCAAAGCAAGGCTTGTCATCCACCCCAATGCTGGTGCTATATGATGAAAACAAAGAACTCAGAGTTTCAATAGACATATCTTCATATGGCCTAGGTGCAGTTCTATTACAGAAAGATGAGCAGGAATTGAAATCTGTAGTGTGTGAATCTAGATCATTGTCTGAGACAATGAGAAGCGATATGCTCAAGTAGAGAAAGAACCATTAGGTCTTACTTGGGGATGTAAGCAGTTTAGTGATTTCATCATATGGAGACATTTTTTGCTTTTTGCCATATACTTCAGGTAAGTTTGCTGGGTCATCAAGATTTGGCAGAGGTTCCTCCCTGGATTCAAAGATTTTGTCTCAGACTCATGTGATGCTCATACCAGATCATTCATGTCCCAAGGATGATATTATTGACAGCTGGTGTTCTATCGGGGGACACAAATACTGATAGAGAATTAGTCTCTGACTTAATGGATAGTACAAATATCTATGTTGATACAGTCACGAAAAACTTGCCCACAAGTCAGTCTTAACTGACAGAGCTTCGAGAGCAGCTACTTGCTGACAGTGCGCAAGGATGGTCAGACCGTAATAGAATAGATAATGTATTGAAACAATATTGGCAAGAAATAGTGACGATGACTGTTAATGATGGACTCTTGTTCAAACGTTGTAGGCTATTGATTTCTTCAGCCATACGCATTCATGTCCTAGAGAAGATACATGAAGGACACCAAGGAATAGTGAAGTGTAAAGAGCATGCTAAAGAAACTGTGACCGGCAGTGCACAACTGAATGAGTTAATTCAGAACTGTAGAGTTTGTACTAAAGAGAGTGTCAACCCTATGGAACCACTCATAATGGGTAAGCTTTCAGAAAGGCCATGGCAGAAGCTGGTTGTGGGTATGTTTACACTGAAATGTGTCAACTACCTGCTAGTAATAGACTACTACTCAAAATGTATTAAAATTGCAAAACTGACACCCACTAGAATGCAAAATGTTATAGTGCATTGGAAATCAATGTTTTCATTCCATGGCATCCCAGAGATCTTGTTTACAATGATATGCAAACAGTCTTTTGGGCTCAGTTTTTGCTGAATTTGTCCAAAGTTATGGATACTAGCGTGTTACTAGTAGCCCCAAGTGATGGAGACTCAAAACAGAACGTCAATTTTCAAAAATCTACTTAAGAAAGGAAAAGACCACTAGCTGGCACAATTCCTCTGACTAATGGATACAGTCCTGCAAAATTACTTATGATACATAGACTTTGTAGCACAGTACCTGAAATTACATCTTTGCTTGTTCCAGGTATTGTAGACCAGGAATTAGTTGCAGCAAGAGAGGATGACAAGTGATATAAATATGCTGTGTAGTTCAATAAGTGACATCACACAGGAAGCTTAAGTCCATTTTTGGCAGGACAGAAGGTTTGGATTTCAGACAGTAAATGCCAAGGAACAGTCTTGACAAAACATTCATCACCATGTTCATATATAGCGGAAGGGACTTAAGATGTAGTTAGAAGAAATAGAAAGCATCTTCATCTTTTGCCTGAAGTAAATGAAGAAATGATGACAGCAGAGATGTCCTGCAAGGAGACTGAGACCACAGTGTCACCACCATCACCATCACCACCACCATCAGTCTCCACCACAAACTTCACCATCTGTCACTATGAGTGGCAGAACTGTGATTAAGCCACAGAGACTGGATCTATAATAATGAACGAAGATTCTGATAAAGACAAGAGCTTGTGAAAGGAAACTTGTTATGTTAATTAGAAAGGAAGGGAGATGTGGTGTAATTTAAATATTCGTGATATTAAAGGTCATTGTTCTTGTGGTGGGAATTGCTTAAAGTAATTCAGTAAGAGTGCATGTAGGGATAAGCATGTCTGAGTGTAATCACTGTGGACCACCAGGGGGCATACAGCTCCTCAAACCCAAACATAACAGAAACAGAGCCCAGTCTTGCCACACAGAACCTGTTTATTTTAAGTGGGGAAGCGCTTTTGCTTTGCTCCCCACTACACAACAAAGTACAATATAAAGCACAGTCCTTTTCCTTCTCTTTCTCTCTCTTTCAGTCCTACCGCCTCCACTCCCTCTCTGGCAAGCTTCATCCACCTTCTCCCAACTCTGGCTTGCTCAATGGAGTGAGGCGGCACTCAGAAGTGCTCCAGGTGTTCCACAGTCTCCTTCCAGATGCTCTTCCGGGTGTGGTGGCAACCCTGCAGAGGAGGGGTCAGCCATTCTGCATGCACCCCCTGGCGGTTTCCACGGGCCCCAGCAGGGTTGAGCTTCCATGCTCCAAACCTGTGGCCCCGTGCAAGCTTCTTCCCCCGGTCGTTCCGTTACGGAGGCATCCCAGCCAGGTATGAATCTCAGCTGTCCATTACATCACAAATGAGAGCATTCAATAAATTATCTACCTCAGTAGGAAAGAAAAGATTTTTTAAAAAATGCTTGTTTTATTTTTCAACGAAGTCTCCTGATAGCTCCATACACTTCATCGACTTTTCCTGCAGTGACTTTAACCCCTTTGAAAAAAAATTTTCTGTTTGACCTTCAAACCAGGACATCACAGCTGCCTTGACATTTTCATCACTTGAAAACCACTGTCCACTGAGAGATTTTTTTAAAACTTGTAACAGGAATTAATCTGAGGGAGCCAGGTCAGGACTGTAAGGTGGATGGTTCAGCTGCTGGAACCCACATTCTCGGATGGCATCTTGTGATTGACTTGACATGTGAACTGGCGCATTATTGTGAAGAAAACTCACCTGCTGTGAGTTTTACTCATCTTTTCTCCTTGATTGACGCCCACAAAGTGATCATTGTGTTGGCATAACTCACCCCAGTTATGGTTGTCTTGTGTGGCATGAACTCCAGAAGCAAAAGTTCTTAAATATCCCAGAAGACAGTTGCCATGATTTTGGCTGCAGATTTTTCTTTCTTGAACCTTTTTGAAGTGGGGGATGACTTGTGCTTCCACTGCATTGACTCAATTTTGGACTCAGGATCTCTGTGATAGACTCAAATCTCATCTCCAGTCACCAAACGATAAAAAAAATTCACTTGGTCTTCACAGAGCATCTCCAAGTTCTCCTTATGGAACTGGAGCCTCGTGGCCTTCTGACATGGCATCAGCATTCTTGGAACTCATCTTGTACTGACCTTTGACATTCCCAATTTTTCATGAATTATTTTCCAAATTGTATCTGCTAAGATGCCCATTTCTTCAGCTATTCGGGAAACCTTAATTCATCTGTCTGACAACATTAAATTGTTGACTTTCATGCACATTTCTGTGGAAGTTGCTACCACAGACTGTCCAGTGTCAGGGTCAATGGAGTCTGTACCCCACTTAAAACTGCTTACTCCAAAATTTTACTTTGTAGGATGATGGAGCAGACTCACCAGAACCTGCAGTCATGCATTCATGGATCTCATTTGGCTTTTTCCCATCTTTTCTGATAAATTTTATCACTGAATGTTGCTCCAAATCTAGCATTTTATTACTTGATTTGCATGAGGACTCTCCTGATATCCTGTCCCTTGGGATGTTAGACTCTCACTGAGCCAGAACTGTGCATGAGTAACATGTTACAACATGCCCAGACTTTCTTTCATACTCGGGTAGATAAATTATTGAACACCTCTCGTATGTTGAATAAAACAAAACAATTTCTGGTTAATGAATTCCAGCTCTGTTTTTTGTCTATAATTTGATGTAAAGTTTTGGCTTAGGTTACATGTGTGCTTATTAGTTTTAAATTCCTGCCCTCTCTATATGACTAAGATTTTTATTGTACATATTAAGCCTTGTTTATTTGTTTTTTGTTTTCCTAGTTACAACACACCACTTGTTGCTTTTGTTATGATTCCTTTCCTAACTAAATTCTGCTCCTTTTTCTTGCAGTCAACACTTTGATTTTTTTTTTTTGTTCTTTAATTTCTCGATTATTTTGCCTCTAGGCAGTGTGGTGGACAGCCTCAATGATGGAAGGAACGGGGGAGAGGACATATCCACAACAATATCTCCCCCAGGATGCAAGAGGGCAGCATCCCTGGATTGCAATGGGGCCACAGGCTTGGAGCTTGGAAGCTCAACCCTATTGGGGCCCGTGGTCACCGCCAGGGGCTGCCTGGACAGTACCGGATCCATGAACTGCAGCACTTCCACCCTTACGGCACTTCCGCCACACTCAGGGGTTCTGCCAGAAGAAGATCAGAGTGCACCTGGAGCACTTCTGGGTACAGTATAAAAGAGGCCACCTCACTCCATTCCAGGAGCCAGAGTTGGGAGGAGGAGGACAGAGCTTGTGTGGAGGAGTGTAGGCGGTAAAGAAAAGAGAGAATAAAGAAAAAGAGAAAAGGAAAGAAACTAAGTTTATTGTTGGTGATTTATGCACTGTGTGTTGAAAAGAAGAAAATAAAAGGGTGTATTTTGCACTTGTGTGTCTGTGCCTGTTTGTGGCTGATTTTTAGGTGCAGGAATAGCTAGGGATAAAATGGACATGTCTGTGGCTTTGAAATTCAGCATTTTACCATCAGTGAATATACTGAAAAATGCAGTACAGCAGACATAAGATTTTTTGTAGCCCTGCAACTTAGATCCAGTGACATGACTGGTAGAGTCATTTTTCCCTCAGGTAGAGTCATTTTTGCCTCAGTGGAATAGTGGAGTGATTTTCAAACACAACTTTTTTTCCTTTTATGGCAATGTTGGAAAAGTAAGCAGACTGGGAAGTGCCAAAATAAAGCATGTTACAGGCTTTCTTTTAAGTAATACATTTGTGACGAATGCTCACCAGAAAACATTCTCACTGGTTAAAACTTTTGTCACAACAAAAGTCACCTATGTTTATTAGCCAGCTGATTAACTGTTTACTGGAATTTATGCAGTGTATTATTGTAAAAGTAAAAATATATTATTGAAAGTATATAAGCAATATTTGATTTTTAGTCATATCTGTGCTTAAATAACATCTCAATGCTATGTTAAAATATTTTGCATTTTTTCTTTTTCAGCTTTAAGCATTTTTGAAACTATTTTGCTTAGCTTCTAACTTTTGTAAAAAAGATTTGCGTGTTTTGGCTATAAGGTACGCATACAGTTTAGTAACAGAAAATCATTGAGATACACTTACAGAGAGATTATATATAAATGCTAACAGACAGCTGCAAATGATGTATTAAGCAGCCTGTAATTTAAGACTACAGTCCTACAACCTGAGTACTTTATAGTGCTTTATAGTGACTGCTGGGTAGTTTCTGTTAATCTATAAAAACACAGACATTTCCATATATATAATAAAACAAAATAGAATTCATTGAAAGCACTAACACAGCTCAACAAAACCAACACAATACTTTTACTGGCTGAAATATCAACATATACCTCAGTGTCAATGTTTCCAGTGTGCCATGCAATGCATATGTTTCTGTTATATGCCACCTGGTATATAAAAGCAGTGTTAATGTTTGTGATGCACCATCTGTGTTAGAATGACAGAGATATAGAAACCAGTCAGACACACAGACACTTATCCTTTTATGTATGAACGGAAAATTTTAGTTTTAACTTGAGTAATTGTGTTTTGTTTTTATTGTATTTTTGCATTGGAAAATTACACCTAAACTTCGTTGTACAATGTCTCATTGCTACAATGACAATAAAGATTTTGATTTGATTTTACCAAGGTGGCTAGAATTACATCGCAGCTAGATATCAAGCAACAGTAGTAATGATTATACCAATGCAGGTCATCTATAAAAATGGTTTTAGTCAAATTTCCCTCTTGGATGAAATTCCCTAAAACCTGATCACATGTTACAGGTTGAACAGACCAATGTGGCATGTACAAAGATATGGTTCTGGCCTGGGAACCAGAAGCAAGCAGACATGAAAGGTCAATTCAAATCCATGCAGCTAAAGACCAGAAACAGATCAGCAGATATGAGCAGAAGTAGAATCCAAATCATAGTCCTGCAGAAATATGTCCAAAAATGCTCACGAAGAAAACATGCTATGATTGAGACTCGGAACAATGTGTTGTCAGAAAAGGGGTGTGGCCCAGTAACAAGAGCAACACAAGGCTAAAGCATGCCAATTCAGTTTTGGAAACAGCATTAGAGTAAGGAAATAATGTAAAACAAATGATGCAGCTTGACACCAGGCAGAAGTTAATTTTTGGGTATATGTACTGATTCACTTAGATTTTTCTGTCAACTGAGTAAAATATTAATTATAGTGTTTTAGTCCAAGTTTGAACAGAGCCTGTCATATGTCAGTACTTTAAATGTTTTAATAATATCTGCAGTGTGTTAAGCACTCTTGCTGGGAATGATAAATGTAATCAAAAATGTTCTAATGATTCTTGACTTAGCCTTGTGCCACCTTCAAACTGCTATTCTTTAGTAGTCATTTATTCTTTTTAGATGCCAGTCAATATGATGACTGCCTCTGCTAAGAAATTCTTTTATTATGTATAAGTCAAAATGTTATAATCCTATACTAAAACTGAGTCCTATATTAAAACTGAGTTAAAATCTGTCTTTTCTTGTCATTACTAAAATATGTGAAAATCTTGGAAATCTAAGAAATTCCTTATTAAAGTTTAAACCAAAAAGATTAGTTTCAAAAGGTAATTTAATTATCTGAACTATTTAAACACTTGATTTATAAACTCCTTTATTGCCATTATTATTATCATCATCACCCTTTATTAAGCACAGTTTTATCCAATGTGACATACACATCGATACACATTTAAAAAAATGATGATTCATGTAAAACATTTGAATGCTTACCTAGACAAGGCAAATTCAGAAGTCAAATGAAATTAACTGAGAAAAATCTAATTCTGCTTCTTGCACCAAAACTACAATAACCAATAAAAATGTGTCAGTAAAGAGGAGTGGCATAAGGCTTACATGGCCCAACGGTGTTGGCTGAGAAGTTGAGTCTATAAACAGTAGTGATGTGCAATGAATGAATGAACTAGTTCTTTTGTACTTGTCTTGGTCTCTGAACGAATGTACTAGTTCACTGACATTAAAAACAATCTTTTCGAGGCATGTGCAGTGTTTGCTACGTTTTATATAGCATTCCGAGACGGTCCGGAGCCATCCTCTTAACTTCACTTAAACAGCTGCTATCTTCAGGAAACAGCATATCAGTAAACTGTTTCAGCAAAACAGTTATGACAAGAACTAGCCAGTGACTGACTTATTAGATGATACCAAGCACCTCCCATTAATTGGTTTACTCTAACTGGATGACGTGACCGTCTCAGTACTGATCTGGAGAACCACTGCAAATTTGTTCACAAATTGCAAACAAGAGACTTGCAGTACAGTACACTGAACTAGTTCACTGTAGTTCACCGAAAGAATCAGTTTGTGTACTGAACTGCAGACAAGAGACTTGCAGTACATTGAATCGCAGTTCATTTCACTGATGATATATATGTATGGTAGATTGCATCACAAAGGATGGGATATAAAAGAAGGAAATTGTGGGAAATTTATTTTATAACTGAAAATTTTATTTAGTCATATTTCAGTGTTCAAACAGTATTATCGTGATGCATGCACTATTCTAAGGTTCTGTTTGTACAATAGTTTTTTTTCTATTTATTGTTGAAATTTTAGTTATTGTCAAAATTCAATAAAGATGATGATGATGGTGGCGCAGTGGTAGCACTGCTGCCTCACAGTTAGGAGACCTGGGTTCACTTCCCAGGTCCTCGCTGCATGGAGTTTACATGTTCTCCCCGTGTCTGCGTGGGTTTCCTCCGGGTGCTCCAGTTTCCTCCCACAGTCCAAAGACATGCAGGTTAGGTGCATTGGCGATCCTAAATTGTCCCTAGTGTGTGTTTGGTGTGTGTGTGTGCCCTGCGATGGGCTGGTGCCCTGACTGGGGTTTGTTTCCTGCCTTGTGCCCTGTGTTGGCTGGGATTGGCTCCCGTGACCCTGTAGTTAGGATATAGCGGGTTGGATAATGGATGGATGGATGATGATTATTATTATGTGTGAATTACTTATTTTGTCACGTCTTTTTTATCTTTTTTGTATTGTTTGGTGGTTAAAGTTGTTACACAGTTATGATACTATTCTAGATTTTAAATTAGAATATAGCTTGTTGTTTTTGAAGTAAATGAGTCAGTGATCCAAAGATTCTAATCATTTTGGTGAACTGAATGAAATGAATTGAATTACCTGTATGTGTCTTTATGTTATGTGTCGTAGATTCTTCGTTGTCCTGTGTTTTATTTAGCACCATGGTCCTGGAGGAACGTTGTTTTGTTTCACTGTATGCTGTACTGTATATGGATGAAATGACAATAAATACTCTTGACTTGACTTGAATCACTACAAAGAATCATTTTGCACATCACTAATAAAGAGCTGTCTGAATTTCACTAGATTACTGCCATATTTATAGGAAATAAACTCATTCCATAGCATGGGAACAAGAAGTGAGAATTTCAAGTCTTTTCTAGTGCACCTGAAGATAACAGTAAACTAGTAGACTGAGGCAGTCTAGAGCTTCAGTGAAGGAAGATGCAAAGAGATATGAGTCCTGAGGTAAAGTAAAGTTAGCAGTACACATGTAGTGAATGTTAGCATTTAACCTGTAAATTGTAATCAACTGAGCTGTTGTTAAACATGCGGATGGTATGAATATAAACAGGTTCAATTTGTTGTTATTCCTATACATTAAGTAATACAGATACGTCTATGAAAAACTGGTAGGCATTGCATAACTATTGTGATATGAGTAATACAGCATGATCCTTCATCCAATAATGTCTTGAACCAGTGTATTCCATTGCTGGGCGACAGGAAGCCACAGCCCATCCCCATCACAAGGTAGAATCCGACCACTATGAACTCTGAGTCCAGTGCAGGCTATATTAACTTACAAGCTCTTGCTTACTCATACACATTCTATTTAAAAATCCTTGAAATAAATTAAGATCTACATCCGTGAGATGTTCAAGGAAATAGAAACAATTCCAGTAAACACTGAGATAAAATTCAAAATCCACACAAAAGCCAAGTCAAGACTCTAAGACAGGTCCCTTCATAAAAAGTTTACTTTATTCTGATCTGACGTAATATTGGTCAACATTACCAAAATTGAATTAAAAACTACTGGCAATGAGTATTTGAATTTCTGCTGTTGTTTTTAAAACCTTATAAAAACCTGTCTACAGCAAGCAAAGCATGTTGAATCTATTCCAGTAGTATGCCAAATTAATTCTAATACTTTAGAGTACAGTGAAATAATTTAAGGCTCAAAAAAATACACCTTGACATTAGCAAGCATGCTGTACATGATAACCCATATTATTTATAATGCAAATTACAAAAATTGCATAAATATATTATTAGAAAGCATGAAGCACAAGTAACAGTAATATATTTTTGGTGTTAAAGAAAGCATGAGATAGATTGCAAGAATTGAGAAACACAAGACTATACCCAGAAAGTAGTGCACAGACTTCAATAAGTTAGTAAATAACGTTTGTTAGTAAATGGTATAAAGCAATATTTGTAGTGCTTGCAGGCAATAAAATAATAAAAATATTTGAACTTTTTTATCCAAAAAATAATTTTGTAATGTTGCATGGCAACAGAGTAATTTTAGCCTAAAGTGGAACAGCGCTAGACTTAAATTTGATATGTTGGAAACTTTACCTTTTTTGAATAGCCTTGGAACTGCTGCTAAAATAAATTACTACTGCTTATTGTGGATTCAGAAAGCATTTAGACACCTTCACTTTTTTATTTTTTGCTAGAATGCAGCCTTGTGCTAAAATCATTTAATTTATCCCCCTTCACACACACATCAATCAAGACTCAATAACTGAAAACAACAAAACAAACACAGGAAAATTATTAGCAAATTTATTTAAAAAACTGAAATATCACATTTAAACAATTATTCATACACTTTGCTATGACATTTGAAATTTGGTTTATGTGCATGCCATTTTATTGATCATCACTGAGATGTGTCTACATCTTGTTTGGAGTCCATCTATGGCAAATTCAACTGATTAAACATGATTAGGAAAAGCACCCCGCTACCTATATGAGGTCTCAAAGTTGACATTGTATATCAGAGCAAAACCAAGCAATGCAGCCTAAGGAATTGCCTACAGAACATAGAAACAGGATTATGTTAAGGTATAAATCTGGGGAAGGCTACAATAGCATTGAAGGTTCCCATGAGCACAGTTGCCTTTATAATTATTAAATAAGAGAAGCTTGGAACAATTATGACTTTTCCTACAGCTAACTGTCTGCACAATTGAGCAATTGAAGGGTCTTTGAAAGAGAGGTGACCAAGAACTTGATGGTTAATCTGGCTGAGATAAAGAGAACCGCTGTGAAGGTGGCAGAAACTTCCAGAAGGACAACCATCATTGCAACACTCCACTGATCTGGACTTTATTACAGAGTGGCCAGAAAAGAGCCTCTCTTCAGTAAACATCCACTTGGAGTTTGCAAAAAGGAGTCTAAGGGACATTCAGACTGTGAAAAGCTAGATTCTATGGTTTGATGATAACAAGATTAGCATCATGTTTGGAGGAAACCAAGCACCACTAATCACTTGTGCAATACCATCCCAATGGTGAAGCATGGTAGTGGCAGCATCATACTGTAGCATTGTTTATCAATGGATGGGACTGGGAGACAAGAAGGGGTTGAAGGAAAGCTAAATGGAGCATAGTACAGAGATATCCTTAATCAAATCCTGCTCCAGAGTGCTATGGGCCAAAGACTTACCTTCCTGCAGGACAATAACTATAAGCACACAGCAAAGACATCACAGGAGAAGCTTTGAGCTGCCCAGCCAGAGCCCAGACTTGAACCCAATCAAACATCTCTGGAGAGACCTGAAAATAGGTGCTCAACATTGATCTCAATCTATGTGTCAGAGCTGGAGAGCATCTACAGAGAAGTATGGCAGAAAATCACCAAATCCAGGTGCACGAAGCTTGTCACTTCATACCTAAGAAGACTCCAGGCTGTAGTCGACCTGAGCATTGAAAGAAGGTTCTGATTCTTATTGTTATTGTTTTTATATAAATATTTATATACAGTGCCCTCCCTGCGGTGGGTTGGCACCCTGCCCGGGATTGGTTCCCTGCCTTGTGCCCTGTGTTGGCTGGGATTGGCTCCAGCAGACCCCCGTGACCCTGTGTTCGGATTCAGCGGGTTGGAAAATGGATGGATGGATGGATACAGTGCCCTCCATAATGTTTGGAACAAATACACATTTTTCCTTGGTTTTGCTCTCTGCTCCACTGTTTAAAATTACAAATCAATTTAGACATGATTAAAGTGCACATTGCAGACTTTAAGTGTATTTGCAAACATTTAATACCCACCATATAGAAATTATAACAGTTTTTACACCTAACCAGGTTCTTGTTCTATTTTAGTGCTGCTGGACCTTAGTTCAGCTTTAGATATGGTGGACCATGGGATTCTGTTAAAATGGCTTGAGTATAAAGTCGGCTTTCAAGGATGTACACTGAAATATTTGTATCCTACTTAAAAGGTAGTGTCAATGTCAATGTCAAATTTATTTATATAGCACATTTAAAACAACATAGGAATGCTGTGGCCAAAGTGCTTTACAATAATAGAATTTAAAGAAAAACATACAATTAACATGAATAACATAAATAGAAATAAAATAAATGATACCAGCCACCTCTGCTCATACAAGGTGAACCACACAGCTCTAATCTTGCCCCCTTAATATTCTCTCTATATCTGCTTCTTTTAGGGTCCGTATTTCAAAAACTCCGTGCGGATTACCACTGTTATGTTAATGATACCCGGCTTTATCTTAAAGTTAGCCCTGGCATCACTTCATCTGTAAAAAAGCTGATGGAGTGTATTGACAATTTTAAACTTTGGATGATGCAATATATTTTGCCCTACTTATTTTCCTAATGAAACTGGCACTCACCTAGGCTCGCTGACAGCAAAAATTCATAATGATGTCGGGAACATGGGTATCATCTTTGAGTCATCACTAAGTTTGGACAAACAAATCTCCACGGTGGTAAAGTCCAGCTTTTACCAACTGAAGCAAACCTCAAACTTAAAATCGTTTCTGTCACAGAAGGATTTTGAAATAGTGATTCATGCCTTTATTACATCTCAGCTAGATTTTTACAATTCCCTATATGCTAGATTGCCCAAATCTGCCCTATTGCATCTTCGACTGATTCAAAATGCAGCAGCTAGATTTCTAACCAACACTAGAAAAAGAGTGCATATCTCACCTACTGGCTTCACTGCACTGGCTACCAGTGAGATTTCAGGTTGATTTTAGGTTTTTTTTCTCAGGGGTTTGTGTGGTTTCACCCCAAAATACATCTGTGGTCTCCTTTATCCCCTCAGGGGAACAAAGGCTTTGAGGTCATCTGCTCAACTACTCCTTGCAGTTCCAAGATCACATCTAGGGGTGACAAGGCTTTAGAATGATCTGCCATTCCACATCAGATCTTCTCCTTCTATTGAGGTTTTTAAGACTTGGTTAAAAACCCACTTTTTCTCTTTAGCCTTTCACTGTGGGTAAGGTCATTGGAAGGGGGAGAATGGAAATTAAATAATCATTAACAAACTGTTTTACATAATTGTTTGATTTTCGGTAGTCTTATGTGTTCTTTTGAATGGCACTTTGGTACAACTTCTGTTGTTTTTAAATGTGTTTTTCTAAATAAATTTGACTTGACTTGACTTGACACTTTTTATACATTTCAGGGCACCATAATGTTTGGGACACAGCCATAGCAGGTATATTAAAGCAGTCATGTTTAGTACTTTATTGCAAATCCCTTCAATGCAATGACATGCATTGTCACCTTACATTTGGAACATATGGAATGCATGCTCAATTGGATTTAAATTGGGTCACTGGCCTGGCCATTCAACAAATTTCCATTTTCCAAAAACTCCTGTATTGCTGTGTTTGGAATCATTATCTTGTTGTAGGAAGAAACACCACATTTCAAATGTTTCTGCACTCCTCAGAATTCATTGTGCAGCTGCTGTCATCAGTTACATTATCAAGTGTGCCAGTACCTGTGGCAGCCGTACATGCCCAATCCATAACACTGCCACCACCATGTTTGATAGATGAGGTGGTCTTCTTTAGATCATGGATAGTTCCTTTTCGACTCTAAACTTTGCTCTTACCATCACTCTGTTGCAAGTCTTTGCCTCGTCTGTCCACAAGACCTATTCCAGAATTCTGCAGGCTTTTTAAGTATTTTTTGGCAAATGGTAATCTGGCCATCTTGCAGTGTGGCTTCTGAATTTCTGTTCATGAAGTCTTCTCAGATAGTATTCTCTGACACTTACACATCAGCCTCCTGAAAACTGTGTCTGTTCTGTCAGGCATTTGTGGCTTTTTTTACCATAGTGAGGATTCTTCTGTCATCAGCATTACAGGTCTTTCTTGGCCTACCAGTCCCCTTGCGATTACTGAGCTCACCAGTGCATTCAATTTTCTTAATCATATTCTAGACTGTTGATTTAGGAAACTCTAAGGTTTTATTAATTTATCTAATGGTTTTATTTTTGTTTTTCAACTTCATAATGGCTTCTTTGACTTTTATGGGAACATCTGTTGTCCTCATGTTGAACAATGGCAACTACAGGCTCCAAAGGATTGAGGCAAGCTGAGGTATCTTATGCATGTACTAATGAAGAAACACACTTGAGTACTCATAAACACCTGTGATGCCAATTGTCCCAAACATTATGTTGCCCTGAAATGGGGGACCACGTATATAAAGTGTTGTAATATCTACATGGTGTTACTGAAATGTATGCAAATACCCTTTAACTAAAGTATGCAATGTGCACTTTAATCACATCTGAATTGTATGATTTGTAATTTTAAACTGTGGAGCAGAGGAGTAAATCAAGGAAAAATGTGTCTTTCTCCCAAACATTATGGAGGACACTGTGTAAATATCGTATTTCCCCGAAAAGAAGGCCGAGTCTTATATTAATTTTTACTTCAAAAGATGCACTAGGGCTTATTTTTAGGGGATGCGTTATATTTATTCATGTACAACATTCTCCATTTCTTCAAATACAATCATGCTGTCTTGTTCTGGAATATCATCATAACTCTCCACATTCAAACCCTGAATTCCAGCCTGAATTTCTTGCGACTCCAGCCACTTTTAGGATCCTCCGGGATAGATGTGCATGACTTGATGTTTGATGAATGGTTTGATATGGTGAAGCAAAATGCTGACATACAAATGTATTTTTGGTGCTTTTATATTCAAGTGTTGCCTATTTCCCAATGTAATGACACAATACATTTTCAAAGTCTCACATACCATCTTCTGTGCTGTCTTTTTTTTTTTTTTTTTTTTTTTGCACCTATAGAATAGCATCAGAATGTACGGAAGTGTATTCAAGCCACAGAGAAAAAAATTAAGGACATAGTGAAAAGATCTATTTTGTGATTAAAATGGAAATCTGTACTAGTTCCCTTCATAATTTTAAACACTTCAATCTTGTCTCCGCTTAATCTATTTTTACCTAAACTGAAAGGGATAAACTCTTTTAATCTCTCCTCCCTACAATCAGCTTTGTCGCTGTTTTCTGGAATTTTTCCAGCACTGCTATGTCCTTTTTGTAGCCTGGAGACCAAAACTGCACACAGTACTCACCTGTGCATTATAAAGCTTCAGCATAACCTCTTTGGACATGTACTCTACAAGTCAAGTTAAGTCAAGTTGAGGAGTGTGCACTAGTACAGTGTGTTGCCGCACCCACTACACGACAAAACAACTCAGGATCCCGGTTGGCAACCCCCCAGGCAGGCATGCAGTCCAGTCCCACCCTCAGGAAGTGACCCTCTATCTGCCACTCCATCACAATGCAGGTAATGTGCCTCATTTGGGACTCCATGAGCAACCGCTGATTCGAAACAAAGTCAAACCAACAGTACCCAAGGATTTTCTGGAGAGACAAAGTACCAAAGGAGTCCAGTCTTTGTCTCAGGTCACTGGATAGCATCCATGTCTCGCAACCATATAGCAAGACAGGAAGCACCAGGACTCTAAAGACTTGGACCTTCATCGTTTTGCATAGATATTGGGATCACCACACACCCCTTTCTAACAACCTCATAAACCCCCATGCTCTCCCAATCCGTCTACTGACTTCATAGGAGGAGTCACCAGAGACATGAATGTCACTACCAAGGTAAGTAAACCTTTCAACAAGGTCGACACTCTCTCCGCAAACAGACATACTGCTGATGGCTGTGCCCAAGAGGTCATTAAAGGCCTGGATCTTGGTTTTTATCCAGGACACTCGCAAGCCCAGACATTCAGACTCCTCATTCAGTCTCCCAAGCGCCCCAATCAGAGCCTCCATTGATTCTGCAAAGATCACAGCATCGTCAGCAAAGTCAAGATCTGTGAATCTTTCTTCACCAACAGATGCCTCACATCCGCTGGACCCCACGACCTTGCCCAACACCCAATCCATACAAGCATTGAACAGAGTAGGAGCAAGAACACACCCCTGACAAACTCCAGAATCAACTGGGAAAAACATAGATGTTCTGCCTCCACTCTGCACAGCACTCACAGTACCAGCGTATAGGCCGGCCATGATATCCAGCAAGCTCAAGTGGGCCCTGCGAACCCTCAGGCTGTCCCAAAGGGCAGCTCGATCAACTGAGTCAAATCCTTTATGAAAATCGAAGAAGGCTGCAAAGAAACTCTGCTGATATTTGCGTATGTGCTCCATGAAAACCCTCAGTGCCAGGATGTCGATGGCAGACTTTTTAAGCGTAAAACCAGGCTGTTCTGGTCGCTGGTAGGTAAGCAAGTGATCACGGATCCTGTTGAGGATGACCCTAGAAAAGACCTTACCAGGCACTGACAGCAGTGTTATCCCTCTGTAGTTGCTGCAATCCAGGCAATCACCTTTCCCTTTCCAGATAGGGACAACAAGTCCCATTTTCCAGTGAGTTGGGATGATCCCAATCTCCCAAATGGAAGCAAAGATTGCTTGCAAAGCCAGGAGGACAGCCTTAACAGCAGCCTGGAGAAGTTCACCCCGGATACCACACATCCTTGCAGCCTTTCCTCCCCTCACCTGGTTCACCACCTGTGCAACCTCTGTGAGATTGGGCGGTTCACAGCTAATTGGAGGATCAGCCCCAAGAACCGTGGACCCAGAGATATCCAACATCCTAGCTGGAAGATAAGCTTTGAGCAACTGCTCAAAGTAGCCAGACCAGCGGGTCACAACTGCAGTGTCATCCATAAGCACCGTTCCTTCAGCCACCCTAACTGCGACTCTCCGAGGAACAGATTTGTATGTGAGTAATGCTTTGATTCCTCTGTAAGCAGGACATGGGTCACTGGACCACAGATGGTGTGTCACTTGCTCACAAATTCCTCTAACAAACGCTTCTTTATCTGCCCTCAGAGCCCTCACAGCCATCCTTCTCAGTTCCCGGGTACAGACCAGAGTTGCCATTGAGCTGTGCGCTGCGGCTCCTCTCGATGATATCCAGGGTGCCCTGTGAGATGAAACACCTCCTTCTGGGAACACCGGTAATGCCAACACAACCCTCAGCAACCTTCAGAGTGTTGTCAAGGAAGGTCTCCCACATCACATTAGGATCGGCAGTCGCACCCAAATGTGCACGTTCCTCACACAAACTGCATGCATACTCTACACATCATGCTATATACACATCGTGCACTTTCGATTTTCATACCTACCATTTTCTATTCAAAAATTTCATATGTGTAATACTTTTCCTACTACAATATATATGCTGTCCAATTCCCTCTGTAATAATAATTCAAAGTATTCTAGATTATATGCCAATCCATCTATCTTGGTATTAGCTGCAAACTTAATCATCTTCTTACTTATATTGCTATCCAAATCATTTACATATCCATCCATCCATTTTCCAACCCGCTGAATCCAAACACAGGGTCACGGGGGTCTGCTGGAGCCAATCCCAGCCAACACAGGGCAGGGAACCAATCCTGGGTAGGGTGCCAACCCACCGCAGGACACACACAAACACACCCACACACCAAGCACACACTAGGGCCAATTTAGAATCGGCAATGCACCTAACCTGCATGTCTTTGGACTGTGGGAGGAAACCAGAGCGCCCGGAGGAAACCCACGCAGACACGGGGAGAACATGCAAATTCCATGCGGGGAGGACCCGGGAAGCGAACCCAGGTCTCCTAACTGCGAGGCAGCAGCGCTACCACTGCGCCACTGTGCCGCCCATCATTTACATATATATATTAAAAATAGCAACGGCCCCAGCAACGGCCCCAGCACTGACCCCTGCGGAACACCACTCTTAACATTGGCAAATTCTGATAAGGTTCCTTGCACCATCACCCTCTGGTTCCTGTGTCTGAGCCAATTTTCCACCCATCTACAAGCAACACCCTCTACTCCCACTTCTTTTAGTCTGAAGCCCACCCTCTCATGTGGCACCTTATCCAATGTTTTCTGCAAGTCAACATAAATAATATCACATGCTCCATTTTTATCATATCCTTTGTCTCTTCCTCATAGAATTATAGCATGTTGGTACTGATCCCATGGCACTGAATGTTCAGTAAAACTACTCATCATCTTGCCATGTGTTGCTTAATCTTTCCCTTAATAATTCCTTCCTTTAGTTTACTTGTGATGCACATTAAGCTTACTGGCCTATAGTTGTTTCGATCTGCCCCATCACCCATTTTCCACTGCTTTGGAATTTCCCCAGGGTGCAATGCCTTCCTAAAAATATATGTCAAGGGTTTATATATTTACTCACTAACCTACTTAAGAATTCAAGGATAAATATTATCTGGTGTTGGTGAGTTGTTTGATTTCAATTTATAATCTAAGCAGTACTTCTTCCTCTACAATTTAAAAATCACTCAGTGGTTCCTTAGTAGTCTCTTTTACTACTAGAAGGTTATCTACTACCTCACATGCGAAAACCTCACAAAAATGTGGGTTTAGATCATCCGATATTTCACTGTCTGCATGTTTTAAATCCCCTTTACTATTCCTGATGCACTTCACTTTCTCCTTGACCGTTCTTGTACTACTAAAATACTGAAAGAATCTCTTTGGGTCATCTTGCTCCTTACCTATGTTCTGTTTTTGTCTCCGTATTACAAAAATGGCACAGCAGTATTACAAAAGTACAGAAAAGTGCAACTATGGTAATTTCAGGACTGTGACTTATTAGATATGAGGAAAGACTGAAGAAGCTGAACATAATTGAACTGTTTTAAATCATGAAGGGAATTAGTATTGTGGATCCCATTTGTTACTTTAAAAAAAATCATTGAACCAGAACATAGGCATGTTATGTTTTAGCCAGGGCTCAACCACTGGCTTATGTTTAAATTTATTTTTTCTTTTTGCTCATTTTTCAGTACATTGGTTTCATTCATTCCTGTTAATATGATTCTCTTATTATGTGCCTAATTATGCATTTTCTGTTAATTTCATTCTGTTTATATATATTATTTAGTTTCTATGTGTGTTTTGTGGGAAGAATCCCCCCTTATGGGTAAGAATCCGCCCCCAACCTTTAAAGTCAGGCTGTGAAAGCGTGTTCCTTGGGATTCATTGTATATCCTTTAGAGGAGTTTTGAGAGTTTTATTTTATGAGTTTCTCCTTTCTAATGCTTTATTGAATGTCTGAATGTTGTTTCTGTCTATTGTTTTTTGATTTCTGGATTTGGATTGGGACTTGGTTGCTATGAATTGCCCATTAGACAAATCATTTTTCCTCCTTTTCATTTTTGGAGTATTTTATTATTTTTCTATCTTTTATTACATCCTCCTTTAATAAAGATTCTTTGTTTCATGGCTTTTTATTTGTCAAGAATGTATAGTTATCCCCTGCATTGTGGGACATTTTTATATATTTTGTGATATTTCTGAATGTTTGGAATTTTAAAAGCCTTTTTCCCATTTTATGGCAAGGGTAGCCTGAAGCTTACCTGTGGAGTTAGCAGGTAAGGCTGCCTTTGATGATGTCTTCTCTAGATGTGCTAGGCTGGGCCCTTGCCTGCTTATCTGTGTTTTTAGAGGTATCAGCCCCTTTTTGCTATTCTTCTGACCTATCCTCATAAAAGACGGTACATATGGAAACTTGTTAAAGATTGCTTTCACTCAAAATGTTCCAAAGTGTTTCTTCACACAGAAAACCATATATACATGGAATAAGTGAGCAAGTAGTGTAGTAGACAGCCGTGAGGACTTTTAAAACTTGACTTAAAACTTTTATTTGAGACATTTGTTGAATAGGATTTATGAGGCTGGACTGAATGGCCTGTTTCTTTCAAAATGATTCTTATATTTACTTATCCTAGTCAATAAAACCATTATATCTTGAAGAGCATTCATCTTATTCTCAGGAATCAGCACCATCATGAATATAATTTCTGTACTGTCCTTGGTGGATAGGGATTTTTAGAACTATTTAACAGAAGTCATGGCACCTTGCAGGTCACCCTTTTATGAATGGGGGCATAAGTCCCTGATGATCAACTCCATTACCTCACTTTACTGTTCTCTGAAACATTTTTAATAAAACATTTTTGAAACAGTTTTCCCTTTGTTGGAGTCATAGGGAAATGGTTCATGATGTCAAAGTAATCTGCACTGGACAGAAAGCCTTCTCTTAAGAGTGTCTGTTGTTGAAGCTCACCATAGAATTATTGTGTGCCATTACTGGTTTTCTTGTTGTGGCGATTATTTTGTTGTGAATGTAGGTTTTGTTACTTAAAGCAGAAGTACCTCAAACAGTGGTTTTCCCAGTATCGAACCTGGTCCCCGCTGGACAGAATGAGAATCATATCAATGCACGTTTTCAGCCTTCTGTAGTGCACAGGTGGTGTCTCTATCATGGTCTGAAGTTACATTTCAGCTAATGGTGTAGAAGATCAGGTCCAAATCAATGTAATACTGATAGATGAGAAAAGCAAACTGATTTTGATTCATTGTGCTCTACCTTAGGAAAAACAAAACGAAACTGCCAAAAATGACCACTTTTAGTGTAATAATGACCCCATTGCACTGCAAATACTATTAAGACCTTTTTGGAGTAGAAAGCTTCAGATAGCATATTAATAGTTGAGTCCTGATCTCAAAGAATAACTGACACTGTGTTGGATCAAACAGGCTTGAAAAGAAGAAGGTTTTTTTACAGTAGCTGGAGTGCCAAGTTTTCCCAGCAAGTTGGAGGGAACATCATAACCAGGACGGAGCAATTTCAGGTTAAGGGCCTTGCTCAGGGGCCTAACTGAGTGGAGTCATTTCTGCCATTTATGAGATTTGAACTGGCAACCTTTCGATTGCCAGCAGAGATCCCTAGCCTTAGAGCCACTACTCCACCCATACTATAGGACTTCATGAAAAAATTATGCAGAAACATGAAAGCAAAATTCAGTTTTACAATTGACCACACAATATAGTGACAAGTTTGAAATACACAAAACATTCTTGTTACTTTCTACTGTATCTGTCTTTGTTTCTATGTATTTTTTTTCATAAGCAAATAAACACTGCTCAAATAACTACAGTGGCTGTAAAAATAATGTTTGTATGTGCTCTAAGACATAGGCACAGTAATTTATATACAAAGAGAGACCTATGCACAGTACTGTATATAAAAAGAAAATGACACAACATGAGTCAGTCAGTGACAAAACCCATTAAGATTAGTCAAGTGAAAGGAAGTTTATCTGCAGAGCTAACTAGAGTGAGTGTGTGCATATAATGAGTTGTGCTTGAAGGAATGGCATAACTTACCATTATATTTGCCCAGACAGACTATAAAAACAGTGGCTGTGTTTATCTTAACATTACTTTCATTGAATCTTTGCTCAGATCATAGCTGCACTCATGCTAATGGTAGAATATGGAATGGAAGACAAATCAGCCAAGAGCAGTAGGTTGTAAATACATTAATATACAACTACAAATCTAACATGCACTAGGTGAAGAATTTATAATGTATTCAGTGAAAAGTTCACCCTGTAGCAAAGGCAATAAACAGCATTCAATAACTAAGAGGCAACAAGCCTGGAGTATTGAATAGGACAGCGTGCCACTGCTGATAGAAACAGAGGTTCTTTTTTAAAGTTAAGGAGAGAAGCAGTGTGTACAGCTGATGGACTAGGTGGCTGCAGCATACTGCAGCTATTGAAGAGTGAGGCAGTAACTCTAGACTAAAAGAGGTACAACAGAAAAGAGATGATTGATAGAGAAAGCTTGTAAACCATCTAGGACAGGGGTGCCCAATACGTCGATCACGATCAACTGGTAGATCGTAAAGGTAGTGCAGGTAGATTGCGCTGCATTCAAAAAAATTTTTTTTGAAATGTTAGTTTATCATATATCCTCCCTATGGCATTTGCCACTTGATTGACATACAGGGCGGCCAGTCTGAGATCTCTTTTCTTCTAACACACTGGTCATCCCGCACGCACAATCAAATGCGCGAGCTACTGCAAAACTCCGGCTATCTAAGTGATCTAGTTAGCCTTCCAATTTATATTAACTAAAAAAGGGATTTAAAAAAAAAAATAGTTGTTTTAGGGGGGGAGGGTATGGGCTGGATGTGGAATTGGAAGAAGATTTTTTTTTCTCACAATATCACAATTGAAGTGCGTTTGTCTGATCTGTCAATTTATCATTGCTATTCCAAAGAAGGAAAATGTGGAAAGGCACTTTCGAACTGTTCATAAAAACTACGAAACTGACTTCCTTTCGAAAAGCGATCTGAGAAAGAGAAAGGAGAGGGAACTAAAATTGCAGTTAATCGGACAGCCGTTATTTTTCACTTGGCTGAATTCAAAAGCAAAGGCAGACACACCGAAGCATTCCGGGTGAGTCACTCGATCATTAAGCATAAGAAGTCCTTCCAAGATGGAGAGATGATAAAAGAGGCCTTCATTGAGGCAGATGGCTAGGGAGAAATTTCTGCTGAGATTTTGAGACCCCTGGCCGGAGAAAAAGGACTTTCTCCTTGTTATTAAACATGCAGAATACAAGCAACTTAATAACGATCAATGGCTGCTAGACTTGGTATTTTTTTTCCAATCTGACCAACATGTTGAATGAGCTTAATTTACAGCTGCAAGGAAAAGACAATATCATGGTTAATATGATTTGCTCAGTTAATGCTTTCAAATGAAAAATGCAACATCTGTCCTCAAAGCTGCAGCACCTTGATTTGGGGAACATCCAAAACCTCGCGTCAGAGCTGGAGACGCAATGGAAGGTGTGTGCGCAACTTGACAGCATACGCTACACAGAGCAGATTGAAAATTGTCTGTCAGACTTTGGCAGACGGTTTCAAGACTCAGCTTTACTTGAGCCAATCACTACATTTAAGTGCTATCCATTTAGGGAAGATGTTGAGGGTGTTTCATCCGCATCAAAAATTGCAACACTGTTTGACCTAAAACTCCTCTACAGTGGAGGATGAGATTTTGACACTACAGGATGACATTCAGCCTAAGTATGGGGCTCATGGACAGTTTTGGAACTTACTCACAGAGGAAAAGTACCCAAACATAAGGAAATGTGCTGTCTCCTTGACTGTATTATTCGGCTCTTATTTATGCGAGTCAGCCTTTTCCCACATGAAGATTATTAAATCCAAATACTGTAGTGACCATAAATGTATTGAATTGTTATTGTGCCATAAGGGTTATTCAGTTATGCAAGGAACGGAAACATATGTTTTTTGTATAAAGTATACTCAGTATATATATATATATATATCTATACTAATAAAAGGCAAAACCCTCACTGACTCACTGACTGACTGACTGACTGACTGACTGACTGACTGACTGACTCACTCATCACTAATTCTCCAACTTCCCGTGTAGGTAGAAGGCTGAAATTTGGCAGGCTCATTCCTTACAGCTTACTTACAAAAGTTAGGCAGGTTTCATTTCGAAATTCTACGCGTAATGGTCATAACTGGAACCTGTTTTTTGTCCATATACTCTAATGGAGGAGGCGGAGTCACGTATCGCGTCATCACACCTCCTACTTAATCATGTGAACTAAAAACAAGGAAGAGATTTACAGCACGAGTCAAACGCGGGAACGAAGGTAAATGACGTTAATTTTTGAGTGTCTTTTAATACTGTGTAAGCATACATATTAACACATGTGCAATTAAACGTGTGCATTTACGGGGTGATTTCTCAGGCTTAAAAGCTCGCCTTTTATCAAACGCGGGAACAAAGGTAAATGACGTTGTTGAGTGTCTTTTAATACTGTGTAAGCATACATATTAACACATGTGCAATTAAACGTGTGCATTTAAGGGGTGATTTCTAGGATTAAAAGCTCTCCTTTTATTAAAAAGGTAAATGCTAACTGTTTTCATTCTGAAGGGCACAAACCACGTTAGATTTCAGCCGTTAAACACGCAAAAATGTCGGTACACCAGATAAATAAGCGCAACATATTATCAGTTGTATTGTATGCTTACAATACATATAGAAATGTGTTAATTGTTAACTAATAGTATGGGATGGTGTTTTTCGACTCACACCTTGATTTAAACGATTCCATGCCTTGGTGGGTTTGCGTAGCTTATTGTCAACTAGCAAAATACCCGCGCTTCGCAGCGGAGAAGTAGTGTGTTAAAGAGGTTATGTAAACATATATATACATAAACATATATACAGTAATCCCTCCTCCATCGCGGGGGTTGCGTTCCAGAGCCACCCGCGAAATAGGAAAATCCGCGAAGTAGAAACCATATGTTTATATGGTTATTTTTAGAATGTCATGCTTGGGTCACAGGTTTGCGCAGAAACACAGGAGGTTGTAGAGAGACAGGAACGTTATTCAAACACTGCAAACAAACATTTGTCTCTTTTTCAAAAGTTTAAACTGTGCTCCATGACAAGACAGAGATGACAGTTCTGTCTCACAATTAAAAGAATGCAAACATATCTTCCTTTTCAAAGAAGTGCAAAGCAAGCAGTCAAAAAAAAAAATCAATAGGGCTTTTTGGCTTTTAAGTATACGAAGCACCGCCGGTACAAAGCTGTTGAAGGCGGCAGCTCACACCCCCTCTGTCAGGAGCAGGAAGAGAGAGAGAGAGAGAGCCACAGAAAAACAAAGTCAAAAATCAATACGTGCCCTTTGAGCTTTTAAGTATGCGAAGCACCGTGCAGCATGTCCTACAGGAAGCAGCTGCACACAGCCCCCCTGCTCACACCCCCCTACGTCAGCGCAAGAGAGAGAGAGAGAGAGAAGTAAGCTGGGTAGCTTCTCAGCCATCTGCCAATAGCGTCCCTTGTATGAAATCAACTGGGCAAACCAACTGAGGAAGCATGTACCAGAAATTAAAAGACCCATTGTCCGCAGAAACCCGCGAAGCAGCGAAAAATCCGCGATATATATTTAAATATGCTTACATATAAAATCCGCGATGGAGTGAAGCCGCGAAAGGCGAAGCGCGATATAGCGAGGGATCACTGTACTTATATATACATATCTACATATACACATATCTACATATATACATATATATATACTGTCACACACGTGCGCATGGGAGGCAGCTAAAGGGCTTGAGGGACGGCAGTTCTGAGACATACCGGGAGGTGGCAGAGTGCACTGACTCTTTTTCTCTCTTGCCTGCAGACCGTTCCCGGGAGATTCCACCTGGCTCTCGTGACATCATTTCCGGGACCGAGCCAATGGAAGGGGACCTGAATGGCTCCGACCCCCCTGACATCATATCCGGGCTCGGTCCAATGGAGAACGAACACATCCCTGATCCTTATGACCTCACTTCCTGTCTTCCCCTTTAAAACCCTGCCCTCTTTCCTAATTCCTCAGTCTGGTTTTGGACTCGTTTGTATGCACTTCAGTGCTATTATTATTCACTTCAGCTTTGCAGCCAAGGAATTCGAGATTATACGGGTGGCTGCCCCAAACCTTTATCAGAGTATGTCTGATTCTTTTACATCTGGCGTAGTCGGCAGGATGAAGACGTCCTGGACGAGAAGGGGACAGGACCTGCAACATATCCAGGTGGGAGCGTTCCGGGACCGAGTTTCCAGGCGGGGAGGGTGTCCCGTGGTTCAGGGTGACCCGGTGCAGGCTCTGCCTCCGGCAGACTCTATTAGGCAACCTAGGAGGGCCGGGGAGTATGCGGGAGGGGCTCACAGAATTGGGCTGCTTCGGAAGCGGGAGGCCGGGAGGGTTGTTTGTGCTCTCTCGGGGGAGAGTGCCCGTCTCCCTGTAAAGCCAGAGCCCCGAATTCCACCTGGGGGTGCCCCAGACCGGCAGGTGAGTAGAGTGAAAGCCTGGCGGTTTGACCCAGAGAGGCCAACCCCTCAACAGGCCTTGAGCCTATGGACGAAGGTAGGGCTGTGGCTACGGCCACATGAAAGTACGCCCTACCACATGCTTGAACAGGTGGCTTGCTACCTGTTGTTAAATTCACTACCCCAGCGCTTCACCCAGCCGGTTTGGGGTAAAGATTTCATAAATATGGCAGAGCTCATTGAGCTCGTAGAACAACAAAGGGGGGCCTCCCGACCTGGGAGAGCTGAGCCGCCCCTGGGCCGACCTCGACCGGAGTACGTCCCAAACCCTAGCCTCCCTCTGTACAACCCAGAGCTTGCACCGATGTCCCCGGCGCCGCGGGCGCACGAACCGTTTGGGAATAAGGTGGGATGCAGGTGGAGGGGGAGGAGGGGTTGGTGTGCTCTGTCAAACCCGTTGACTGTCCCGCATACTGACAGGCTGATCGTTAACGGGTATAAAACATCTGTGTTGTTAGATACCGGCAGCAACATATCCATTGTTGCCCGCCGTTTTGTGCTACCGCAACAGTGGGTAAAACATAAGACTGGTATAACCTGTGTCCACGGAGACATCCGCTGGTACAGGACCGCCATTTGTGTCATCAGCTACGGAGGTTCAGTTCGTAAGTTAACCATGGCTGTCCATCCTGGACCTCCCCACCCGGTGATACTAGGGCGGGACTGGTCTGAAATAAACAGCGGTGAGTCACATACCACTCCTGGGGATAACTTGGGCCTAGTTATAGACGGGGATGAGCCGTCTCAGGCTGCCTCCACGCCGTGTAATCAGCCGGCAGAGAGAGATGAAGCAGTCGGCCTGAGTGACGTGGCTACTCCCGGGCCGTCGCGTGCCAATACGTCATCCACCAGGGCCGCGGCGGAGCGGGAGGACACCACGCCCCTTGAGGTCGGCACCGACCCTCTCTCCCTTTTAAGATTTCAATTTACAGAGACGCCGGCTTCCTTTAAAAGGGAGCAGTGGAGTGACGACTCCCTGAAACATGCAAAAAATGCAGTAGTCCTTGTTAACGGCCAACGCACCAACCAGTCCATGCCACAGGGTCCTCACTTTGTGTTGGAAAATGACCTTATATATCGGGTAGCATTGCATGATGGGCAGGAGAGAAAGCAACTGCTAATCCCACGGACCTACCGGCGGCAGGTCTGTGAGTTAGCACACGCCCATCTCCTAGGTGGCCACTTGGGCACCGAAAAAACCCTGGAGCGGATTAAGCTCCGTTTTTACTGGCCGGGAGTCAATGAGGAGGTTCGTCGCTTTTGCACTTCCTGTCTGGAGTGTCAACTGCGACAGATTCCAAGAAGGGACCGTGCTCCTCTCATTCCCATTCCCCTGATTGATGTTCCCTTCCAGAGAATTGGGGTCGATATAGTCGGACCTCTAGAGCCCTCAGCCTGAGGACACAAGTACATCCTAGTCCTCGTGGACTATGCTACGAAATACCCCGAAGCTGTTCCCTTGCGCTCAGCTACTTCTAAAGCAATCGCACGGGAGTTACTAGGGGTCTTTTCGCGCGTAGGTATCCCCAAGGAAGTCTTGACAGACCAGGGGACACCTTTCACCTCGGAGACGTTCAAGGAGACTGCCAAGTTACTGAGAATAAAGCATTTAAAGACCGCGGTGTACCATCCTCAAACCGACGGTTTAGTCGAGAGGTTTAATCAGACTCTCAAACAGATGCTACGTAAGGTGGTCAGCGAGGATGGACGGAACTGGGATCAGCTCCTCCCCCTCGTCCTTTTTGCCTATCGGGAAGTCCCTCAAGCCTCCACGGGGTTCTCCCCTTTTGAATTACTGTATGGGCGACAACCCCGGGGCATATTGGATATTTTAAAAGAAGGATGGGAAGAAGACGCTCTTCCCTCGACAAACATATTAGAGTATATCGCGCAGTTACGCGATAGATTTGGAAAGATACGGCCCCTCCTTAAAAGTCACGTGGAAGAGGCTCAGACAGCACAGGCCCGTTATTATAACCGTGGCACGTCACTCCGGGAGTTCCGCCCGGGGGATCGAGTCATGGTCATAGTGCCTACCTCTCACTCGAAGTTGCTCACCCATTGGCAAGGCCCCTATGAAGTTAAGGAGAGGAAGGGACTGGTCGACTATTTGGTGAGTCAGCCGAATCGTCGGCCAAAGGAGCGGGTTTATCATGTGAATCTGCTGAAACCGTGGAAGGACAGGGATCCCGATCCCTCCTCCGGCCAGCCCCGCTCGCTCTTCGCTCACAGCCCCAGCCTTAACTTCGGGGTGGACTTGAGTCCCCGACAACGGCTGGAGCTGGATGCAGTTATCCGGGCTGTTCAGGAGGTAGTCAGTGAACACCCCGGACGGACCTCTCTGGTTGAGCATAATATTGTGACAGAGCCCGGGGTTGTTGTCCGAGAACGCCTGTATCGTCTTCCCGAGGCAAAAAGGGCTGAAGTGGAGCTTGAAATCAAGCGCATGCTGGAACTAGGAGTAATTGAGGAAAGTTATAGTCCCTGGTGCAGTCCCATTGTGCTCGTCGGTAAGCCGGACGGGAGTTGGAGGTTTTGCAACGACTTCCGCCGGCTTAATCAAGTCTCCCAATTTGATGCCTATCCAATGCCACGAGTGGATGATCTCCTCGAGAGACTTGGGCAGGCTCGATATTTGACCACGCTTGACATGACGAAAGGGTACTGGCAGGTTCCTTTAACGGCCTCCGCGAAGGAAAAACGGCGTTTAGTACCCCTAGCGGACACTGGCAGTATCGTGTCCTTCCATTTGGGTTACACGGGGCCCCTGCAACCTTCCAGCATCTGGTGGACAAAGTGCTCCGACCTCATAACTCATACAGTGCTGCCTACCTGGATGACGTGGTCATCTATTCCGGCACATGGAAGGAACACCTACAGCAGGTCCAGGCGGCATTGCGGACACTCGGTGAGGCCGGGCTCAGGATTAATCCCAAGAAATGTTTCTTCGGATTAACCGAAGCCAAGTATTTAGGCTACCTGGTGGGTCGGGGTACCGTGAGGCCACAGTGCTCCAAAGTAGACGCCATTTTGAAATGGCCCCGTCCGCAAACCAAGCGGCAGGTCCAAGCCTTTCTCGGGTTAGCGGGGTACTACCGCCGGTTTGTACCTCGGTTCTCAGAGAGAGCGGCGCCCTTGACTGATTTAACAAGGAAAAGGGCCCCGAACATTGTGGTATGGACTGAGAAAACAGGCGCTGCATTTAGTGACCTGAAACAGGCCCTTACGTCTGCACCTATCTTGATGGCACCCAACTTTTCCTTGCCTTTCATTCTCCAGACGGACGCTTCGGACACAGGCTTGGGAGCAGTGCTGAGCCAAAGCGTCGATGGTGTGGAACACCCCATCATGTACCTGAGCCGGAAACTGTTGGACCGGGAGACCAGGTATGCAGCGGTGGAAAGGGAAGCCTTGGCGATTAAGTGGGCGATAACTCAGCTGAGGTACTACCTGTTGGGCCGGGAGTTCACCCTTGTCACGGACCATGCACCCCTACAGTGGATGGCCCTGCACAAGGAGTCGAATCCGCGGGTCACCAGGTGGTTTCTTGACCTACAGCCGTACAAGTTTTCGCTCATTCATCGTCGTGGCTCTCTCCATGCCAACGCTGATGCTCTTTCCCGGGTTCACGACCTCTCGGTTAGGGTCGCCCGACCTGACGGGTCTGGGCTAAGGGGGGGGGCCTTGTCACACACGTGCGCATGGGAGGCAGCTAAAGGGCTTGAGGGACGGCAGTTCTGAGACATACCGGGAGGTGGCAGAGTGCACTGACTCTTTTTCTCTCTTGCCTGCAGACCGTTCCCGGGAGATTCCACCTGGCTCTCGTGACATCATTTCCGGGACCAAGCCAATGGAAGGGGACCTGAATGGCTCCGACCCCCCTGACGTCATATCCGGGCTCGGTCCAATGGAGAACGAACACATCCCTGATCCTTATGACCTCACTTCCTGTCTTCCCCTTTAAAACCCTGCCCTCTTTCCTAATTCCTCAGTCTGGTTTTGGACTCGTTTGTATGCACTTTAGTGCTATTATTATTCACTTCAGCTTTGCAGCCAAGGAATTCGAGATTATACGGGTGGCTGACCCAAACCTTTATCAGAATATGTCTGATTCTTTTACAATACATATACACATCCATATATATATACATATATCAACATATATATACACATACATACATACACACACACATATATTTATATATATATATACACATACAGACACATATATATACATATACATATTTACATATCTACATATATATACACATATATACATATCTACATACATACACATATCTATCTATCTATCTATCTATCTATCTATCTATCTATCTATCTATCTATCTATCTATCTATCTATCTATCTATCTATCTATCTATCTATCTATCTATCTATCTATCTATCTATCTATCTATCTATCTATCTATCTATCTATCTATATACATCCCCGTGCTTTGCAGCGGCGAAGTACTGCTTTTAAATTTTTATTAAGAAGAAAACCTTTTTAAATTGAGTGAAAATCTACCAATAACAATTTGTTAAGGATCTGTTTTTTTGTGAAGCTGACTTCACACAGCCTCTCCGCTGTTTTATAAATGAACGCCATATAAGGTCTTCCTTTTTCGTTGCTTCGCCAACGGAAGCAGCCTTTTTATTTAATCCACGGGTTGTCCGCTGTTTTTTTGTTCGTTTATTACGATTGTTATAGTTCTGTTTGTATACCACGTTGTCAGTTCAGAACTCCGGTTGTAATATGACCCAGCCGTGCAAGCACACTCTTGAGAATGCAACGTATAGTTGTACAGGAGAAAAGCAATCTTGCCTCAAATCAATGGCAACCTTTTGTAGGTCTATGAACTTAATTTAAACTTTAGGTTTACACGGTGCTTTCTTTCCGAAGTACCTGCACTCATGAATATGTCTGTATGCGTCAGTCGCTCAAATCCCCGCGTTTCGCACCGGCGAAGTACTGCTTTTAAATTTTTATTAAGAAGAAAAGAAAACCTTTTAAAATTGAGGGAAAATATTCCAATAACAGTTTGTTAAGGATCTGTTATTTTTTGTGAAGCTGCCTTCACTCGAGTGATCACTTCGAGCTTTAAGCCTGAGAAATCACCCCGTAAATGCACACGTTTAATTGCACATCTGTTAATATGTATGCTTACAAAGTATTAAAAGACACTCAACAATTACACAGTATTAAAAGACACTCAACAATTAATGTCATTTACCTTCGTTCACGCGTTTTACTCGTGCTGTAAATCTCTTCCTTGTTTTCACTTCACGTGATTACGTAGGAGGTGTAATACGTGATGACGCGATACGTGACTCCGCCTCCTCCATTAGAGTATATGGACAAAAAACAGGTTCCAGTTATGACCATTATGCGTAGAATTTCGAAATGAAACCTGCCTAACTTTTGTAAGTAAGCTGTAAGGAATGAGCCTGCCAAATTTCAGCCTTCTACCTACACGGGAAGTTGGAGAATTAGTGATGAGTGAGTGAGTCAGTCAGTCAGTCAGTCAGTCAGTAAGTCAGTGAGGGCTTTGCCTTTTATTAGTATAGATATCTTTACACCTGTTTTTAAAACTTATTGACTGAAACGGCCTTTCACGAAAAAAGTTAGGGCTTTGCTACAGGATACACCCTCCACATGTTAAGGAAGTAAAAATAAAAGGTATATATTTCTGTTTTATTTAAACCTTTAAAGTTCGTGTAAGCATACATATTAACACATGTGCAATTAAACATGTGCATTTACGGGGTGATTTCTCAGGCTTAAAAGCTCACCTTTTATTAAAAAGATAAATGCAAACTGTTTTCATTCTGAAGGGCACAAACCATGTTGGATTTCAGCCGTTAAACAAGCAAAAATGTCGGTACACCAGATAAATAAGCGCAACATATTATCAGTTGTATTGTATGCTAACAATACATATAGAAATGTGTTAATTGTTAACTAATATTATGGGATGGTGTTTTTCGACTCGCGCCTTGATTTAAACGATTGCATGTCTTGGTGGGTTTGCATAGCTTATTGTCAATATCTTTACAGCTCTTTTTAAGACTTAATTTAAAAAGGTTTTCTTTTCTTCTTAATAAAAATTTAAAAGCAGTACTTCGCCGGTGCGAAGCGCTCACTTCACTCCCTTACGGGAATCGAACCTCGGACGTCAGCGCTAGAAGCGAAGCCCCTAAAATTGCGCCACGGCGTGTGGTTCGTTTATTTGACAGCATGTAGATCGGGGTAATTACATTCACATTCACGGCATTCGTAGTCTGATTCACAATCTGATTGTATGGGTGGTTACCTACCAGGTAACGCTTATGGTTAGCTAGCAAGTCAGCTCGAAGTGATCACTCGAGTAAAGGCAGCTTCACAAAAAAACAGATCCTTAACAAATTGTTATTAGTATATTTTCTCTCAATTTAAAAAGGTTTTCTTTTCTTCTTAATAAAAATTTAAAAGCAGTACTTCCCAAGTGCGAAGCGCGGGGATTTGAGCGACTGACGCATACAGACATATTCATGAGTGCAGGTACTTCGGAAAGAAAGCACCGTGTAAACCTAAAGTTTAAATTAAGTTCATAGACCTACAAAAGGTTGCCATTGATTTGAGGCAAGATTGCTTTTCTCCTGTACAACTATACGTTGCATTCTCAAGAGTGTGCTTGCACGGCTGGGTCATATTACAACCGGAGTGCTGAACTGACAACGTGGTATACAAACAGAACTATAACAATCGTAAAAAAAGAAAAAAAAAAGCGAAGAACCCTTGCATTTAATAAAAAGGCTCCTTCCTTGGCGTTCGTTTATAAAACAGCGGAAAAGCTGTGTTAAGGCTGCTTCACAAAAAAACTGATCCTTAATATAGATATAGATATATATAGATAATAGATATATATATATGTATGTATGTCTATATATATATATATATATATATATATATATATATATATATATGTAAGCTTATAAGTACTGCCTTACTTCTCTTTAAGAAAGGAAGATGTAATGATACTTGATTTAAACGATTCCATGTCTTGGTGGGTTTGCGTAGCTTATTGTCAATATCTTTACACCTGTTTTTAAGACTTATTGACTGAAACGGGCTTTCACAAAAAAAGTTAGGGCTTTGCTACAGGATACACCCTCCACAAGTTAAGGAAGTAAAAATAAAGGTGTATATTTCTGTTTTATTTAAACCTTTTAAGTTCGTATGCATAGCCCCATTTGGCTGTAATATTTAATCTCCTTAAAGAAAAAGAACATATGCATTTTACTTTTTTTGTATCTCTTTAGTAATATTTTAGTGTAAAAGGATAACCAGTATTTAAACCTTTTATGTTACTTTATAAAGTTATTTTACACAATGTTGAAAAATTAATAAGAAAGCTACATATTTTGGCAGCTGCTGCTTTAATTTTCAATGAAATGAAAAAAGCTCTCCAAGAGAAAACCTCAATGAAGAACAAACAGTTTGCACTATCTAAAAAGGAGAAACCCTCATTTATAAAGGTTTGCTGCAGATGACTTAACTGAAAATAAATTAATAGTTCCTATGTGTATAATACATATTTATCTATTTTACTTATGCCTTTATTCCAGCAACTTGCAACATCTGAGGTACAATTTGTTACATTACTTTTGTTTTTTGCAGCACAGGCAGGTGAAGTGACTTGCTCAGGGTCACACAGTGGTGTCAGTACCAGGATTTGAACTGACAAGCTCCGGGTTTGCTGAAATATTACTAAAGAAAGAAAAAAAACAAAAACAGGCAAATAGGGCTATGCATACAAATGTCCATCCATCCATTATCCAACCCGCTATATCCTAAATACAGGAGCCAATCCTTGCCAACACATAGCACAAGGCAGGAAACAAACCCCGGGCAAGGTGCCAGCCCACCGCAGGGCGCACACACCCACACACACCCACACACCACGGACAATTTAGAATCGCCAATGCACCTAACCTGCATGTCTTTGGACTGTGGGAGGAAACCAGAGTACCCGGAGGAAACCCAGACGGACACGGGGAGAACATTCAAACTCCACGCAGGGAAGCAAACCCGGGTCTCCTAACTGGCACCTTTCACTGCGCCACCATGCCGCCCACATACAAACTTAAAAGGTTTAAATAAAACAGAAATATATACCTTTATTTTTACTTCCTTAACTTGTGGAGGGTGTATCCTGTAGCAAAGCCCTAAGTTTTTTCATGAAAGCCCCTTTCAGTCAATAAGCCTTAAAAACAGGTGTAAAGCTAAACTTGCAGCACCGCTATTCAATTACACTTGCCTAACGCCACTCCTAAGGGGAGATACTGTGGGATCTGGGCATCCGTCAAAGCACCAATCACAGGCCCGATTAGAAAGCGGGAAGCTGTGATTTGTCGTCTCCCTCCCATGTAACAATCACAGCCCGTGTTACAACGCACTATGTATGTATGTATATATGTATATATGAAGAGGATGGATGGATGGATGGATGGATGGATGGATGGATGGATATGTGTGTGTTTATGTATGTGTGTATATGTATGTGTATATATATGTTGATATGTGTATATATATATATATATGTATATATATGTGGATGTGTATATGTATATACTGTATATATATATATATGTATATATGTATATGTAGATATGTGTATATATGAATATATGTATATGTATATATATGTTTACATAACCTCTTTAACACACTACTTCTCCACTGCGAAGCGCAGGTATTTTGCTATATATATATATATATGTCAATGTATGTATGTATATATGTATGTCTATGTTTATATATATATATGTACATATGTATATATATATATATATACTGTATATGTAGATGTGTAAATTTGTATTTGTATATATATGTATATGTAGATCTGTGTATATGTAGATATGTACTGTATATTTATTTATATGTATATATATATGTTTACATAAACTCTTTAACACACTACTTCTCCGCTGCGAAGCGCGGGTATTTTGCTAATATATATATATATATATATATATATATATATATATATATATATATATATATATATTGTGGGATATGGCCGGCCATTTATCCCGGCCAATACCCCCAGGCCGCCAGGTGGAGCCTTCCCTGTAGCGTGGAAGTGCCCTGAATGCCAGCAGGGAATTATGGACATTGGAGTGTTTAGTCACAGCCCTGCTGAATACCATGGGGGCCGCCAGAGGATGCTGCAGGGAGGAGTAAGGACTATTTTCCCTACACCCCGGAAGTACGTCCCAGTCACATGGACAGAAGAAATAACGTGCTTCCGGGATGAAAAAGGAAGAGTTTTGATCTGACCCGGAAGTGCTAGGAAGTCACATGGACTGAGGGTTCAGAAGCACTTCCGGGTCAAGGACTATAAAGGACTCTGGGAAATCCCAGACAAACGAGCTGAGCTGGGTGGAAGGATGGCAACGCGTCTGGGAGAGTGGAGGATTGTGTATTGTGTAGTACTGGTGATTTATATGAGTATTGTGGAGAGCAGGGTGCTTTGTGCCCTGTATTATTCAAATAAATTCATAATTTGGACTTTTATCCGGTGTCTGACTATTGTCTGAGGGTTCAAGGGGACGATAGCGCCCCCAATCTGTCACAATATATATATATATATATATATATTGAAATAGTTTACTGTCAAATAATGCAAAGAGTACGCGACACGTGTTTCGCCCTAATTCTGGGCCCATCAGGTGTACACACTCTACTGCACTCCCTCTCGGGAATCGAACCTCGGACGTCAGCACTAGAGGCGAAGCCCCTAACGTTGCGCCACAGCGTGTGGTTCATTTATTTGACAGCATGTAGATCGGGGTAATTACATTCATGGCATTTGTAGCCTGAATCACAATCTGATTGTATGGGTGGTTACCTACCAGGTTGTGATTCAGACTACGAATGCCGTGAATATATATATATATCTATAGCATTTTTAATGTAGGTAGATCATTTCGACCTGGTCATTTTAAAAGTAGCTTGCAAGCTGAAAAAGTGTGGGCACCCCTGATCTAGGACAAAGGCACAGTGGAAGTGAAGGTTGGGGCATTGAGTATAAGAGCCGCTGAAGGTACAAATATGTACAAACTCTAGTTTATTTCCACATGTACAGTGAAATCGTATTTGAATGCCTGTCCAACACACAACAAATCTCCACTCTCCTGTGCTGTTATCAGCAACAAGGTAAGACTGTCCCCATAGATGTACTGTAGTTAGTGAAAAAGGTCAATCAGTGCCTTGTGGCAGTGAGGGTGCAGATGTTTCATTGCCAAAGGATGTCCTGCTAAAAGCAGATGATATCAGGCTGCAGGCCAAGGTTACACAATGAAGAGGGAGTACAAATAGAGGTGAATTACTGGTGGAGGTAACTATACTGAAAAGAGCTTAACAAATAGTTGTTATTAGTCCAGAGCTGTTAAAGGTAATCTTCTTCCTAAAAATAAAAGAGGACTAGCAACCATAACTGTCTGCAGAACCTAAGGTGTTAAGAGAAGAGTGGTGGGCCATTGAGATGGGACACAAACTTACATTCATGATCCTGGTCTAGACTTAAGGCAGTTAAGAAAGAAACAAATTACCAGACTATTTAGTCCATCATGCTATAGTTTAAGATGGAAAAAATGCTAAGGTGTCCCAACAACTGATCCAGGTTTTTGTTTTAAAAGTCTTCAGGGTCTCAGAAGTTTCTTTTAGATTCTCATTGCTGTTTGTAAAAAAAACGTTCCCTAGTTTGCATCTTAAATATACTTCTCCTTCATTTCTACCTTCTTTTTAAGTATGTGATTGACTTTTTAAATGAAATTTTTTTACTGGATAACTTTTTTCATTGCCTTGGGAATTCTATCAGCATTCAGTCTCCTCTGTTCAAGTTTAACTCCCTTAGCCTGTCCGAGTAGGATAGGCCCCTTGGTCTAGGAAAGTACATGGGTGCTCTTCCTTGGACATTTTTAGAGCCTCTGTATTTTTCTTTTCCCACAAATTGCAGAAATAATGGTCATTTGATTTATATTTGATATATTTTATAATATGAAATTTTATATTTGCCCTTTTAGTTGCTTTTGGGCATTGCCTGAAGGAAAAGAATGTTGCATCAATGTAAACCTAAAAACCCTTTACAGATTTTCCTGCTTTTGGTTAGCATCACCCATCTCATACTTATACTTAATATTGCTTTTGTCTTGTCTTTGCACTAATCTACATTAAACTGCATTTTGCTAAGTTTTGTAAATTTTTTAAATCTGCCCATGTCTTTTTGAATTGTTTTTGCTATCTCATAAGTATTAGCCATTTCCCTGTGTTTGGCGTAATCTATAAATTTAACAAGTGTAACAAAAATGCCTGGTCTATAGCCAGGCTGATTTAATGATAATAACTGACACTACAAGGTGAGCAGGTGATAGGCACTCTAGTCGGGTATTGTGTAAATGCAGTTGCTACTGAAATGCCATATGTTCTATGGATGTCTTAACAAATGAAAAGAAGGCTGCCAGCAAAAAGTACTATATAAGACAACCAATACTTAAGTCAGTCTAGGGAAATTACTATTAAGATTGTTAGTGTGCAATAAAGGGCACTCATAGGATAGTATCACATATGGGTACATCTGGATCTTAATAGAAGATGCAAAAAGATGGAATGGTGTGAATCTTAAAACTTACTCAGAGTTTGTACCCTATACACAATTACAGTATTTAAAAATGACTCCTTATTGAACAAATCTCATGCATTCATTCATTCATTCATTTTCCAACCCGCTGAATCCGAACACAGGGTCACGGGGGTCTGCTGAAGCCAATCCCAGCCAACACAGGGCACAAGGCAGGAACCAGTCCTGGGCAGGGTGCCAACCTACCGCAGAATCTCATGCATTCTAGTATAAAATAATGAGCCCTAGATTGATACAGATTCAAACTTAAATAATGTATCCAGGTCTAAGAAAAAATATATATAGTGTAAGGGAAACACTTACTATATGAATTTGTAAAGTGCTTGAAACTGTGTCTGCCTGTTTAACTAAGTCATGAATCATTTGTATAAGCACATCATTATAGAAATTATACCATATGCCTTACTTCTTATTTTGTTGATAAACTCTTCTATAGGCCAGATATTTCCCAAAGACTGCTGAGATCATACCATTTCTTTGTTCTCTGACTGGTATAATTAAAATGCTTTCTTGCTTCTGATACAGTGCATCCAGAAAGTATTCACAGCGCATCACTTTTTCCACCTTTTGTTATGTTACAGCCTTATTCCAAAATGGATTAAATTCATTTTTTTCCTCAGAATTCTGCACACAACACCCCATAATGACAACATGAAAAAAGTTTACTTGAGGTTTTTGCAAATTTATTAAAAATAAAAAAAAATGAGAAATCACATGTACATAAGTATTCACAGCCTTTGCTCAATACTTTGTCGATGCACCTTTGGCAGCAATTACAGCCTCAAGTCTTGTTGAATATGATGCCACAAGCTTGGCACACCTATCCTTGGCCAGTTTCGCCCATTCCTCTTTGCAGCACCTCTCAAGCTCCATCAGGTTGGATGGGAAGCGTCGGTGCACAGCCATTTTAAGATCTCTCCAGAGATGTTCAATTGGATTCAAGTCTGGGCTCTGGCTGGGCCACTCAAGGACATTCACAGAGTTGTCCTGAAGCCACTCCTTTGATATCTTGGCTGTGTGCTTAGGGTCGTTGTCCTGCTGAAAGATGAACCGTCGCCCCAGTCTGAGGTCAAGAGTGCTCTGGAGCAGGTTTTCATCCAGGATGTCTCTGTACATTGCTGCAGTCATCTTTCCCTTTATCCTGACTAGTCTCCCAGTTCCTGCCACTGAAAAAAATCCCCACAGCATGATGTTGCCACCACCATGCTTCACTGTAGGGATGGTGCCAGGTTTCCTCCAAACGTGACGCCTGGAATTCACACCAAAGAGTTCAATCTTTGTCTCATCAGACCAGAGAATTTTCTTTTTCATGGTCTGAGAGTCCTTCAGGTGCCTTTTGGCATACTCCAGGCGGGCTGCCATGTGCCTTTTACTAAGGAGTGGCTTCCGTCTGGCCACTCTACCATACAGGCCTGATTGGTGGATTGCTGCAGAGATGGTTGTCCTTCTCGAAGGTTCTCCTCTCTCCACAAAGGACCTCTGGAGCTCTGAGTCAGAGTGACCATCGGGTTCTTGGTCACCTCCCTAACTAATGCCCTTTTCCCCCGATCACTCAGTTTAGATGGCTGGCCAGCTCTAGAAAGAGTCCTGGTGGTTTTGAACTTCTTCCACTTACGGATGATGGAGGCCACTGTGCTCATTGGGACCTTCAAAGCAGCAGAAATTTTTCTGTAACCTTCCCCAGATATGTGCCTTGAGACAATCCTGTCTCGGAGGTCTACAGACAATTCCTTTGATTTCATGCTTGGTTTGTGCTCTGACATGAACTGTCAACTGTAGGACCTTATATAGACAGGTGTGTACCTTCCCAAATCATGTCCAATCAACTGAATTTACCACAGGTGGACTCCAATTAAGCTGCAGAAACATCTCAAGGATGATCAGGGGAAACAGGATGCACCTGAGCTCAATTTCGAGCCTCACGGCAAAGGCTGTGAATACTTATGTACATGTGCTTTCTCAATTTTTTATTTTTAATAAATTTGCAAAAATCTCAAGTAAACTTTTTTCACGTTGTCATTATGGGGTGTTGTGTGTAGAATTCTGAGGAAAAAAATGAATTCAATCCATTTTGGAATAAGGCTGTAACATAACAAAATGTGGAAAAAGTGATGCGCTGTGAATACTTTCTGGATGCACTGTATATAAACAAATCTAACTTTTAAAAGACCTTCAGTGCTTTTGCCAAAAACAATGTGATCAATTAGTGACTTTACTTTTTCATATATTTCCTAAAATCCTTCTTAAGCAGCCACTTTACTATTGAGCCTAAAGTGCTACATCGTTAACCCCACCTCTGAAGTTGCCTACAAAAAAGCATTGCAAGTTGATTGAAAAACAGTCGATTAGCTATGCTTTCTTTTTTTTTTTTAATTTTATTGATTTTATTGTAATCATTCCATATAAATAGATCAATTTTATTCAGGTAGTCAACTTTAAGCACTGTGATCAAAGGCCCGTGCCGGTGTGGTTCCCTATTTACCCAACGAGGTAAGAAGGTCGTATTGTGGCAGCAGAGCCGGCACTAAGCTAAAAGCCAAGCGGCTAGCAAGAAAGTGGCGATACAAGCCTTCGGTGCCTTCTGTGATCCTGGGAAATGTGAACTCACTACCAAATAAGATCAACGAACTGGCTGCGCCTTGGTAAAAAATGTCAGGACCTACAGAGAATGCAGTTTGTTGTGTTTTTGTGAAACGTGGCTAACAACTAACATCCCAGATGCTAACGTGGAGCTACCCGGGTTTAGCACAGTTAGAGCAGACAGAGACACAAATACCTGCGGGAAGCGGAAAGGAGGAGGACTCGATCTCTGTGTGAATACAAGGTGGTGCAACTCTGGACATGTAAACATCAAAATCTCCACTTGCTGCAGGGACATCAAACTGTTGGCCGTAAGTCTGCGTCCCTATTACTTGCCCAGAGAGTTTGGACACAGCATTGTTGTTATTGTTTACATCCCTCCTCGGGCTGACGTGGAGATAGCGGGTGACATCATCCATTCTGCTGTTGCTAAACTACAAACGCAGCACTCCAAGGCGCTTGTGCTAATCGAATTTAACCATGTGACGCTGGACAAAACATTACCTGCCTTCTCCCAGTATGTGGATTGTAACACCCGGGGAAATAGGACTATTGACCTAGTGTATGCACAAAGTTAAAGACAAATACAGCGCCTCCCCGCTGCCTGCGCTTGGGAAAGCAGATCATAACTTGGTTCCGCTTCAGCCTCACTTCAAACCAAGAGTGAGGGAGCTGCCTACAACCACACGCTCATTCAGGAAGTGGTCACCTGAGGCAGAGCAGGCTCTGAGAGTCTGCTTTGGGACTACAGACTGGGATATCCTGCAGGGATCATATAGTGAGAACATTGAGGAGGTTATTGACTGCACTACTGACTACATCAACTTCTGTATGGACATTGTAGTTCCAGTAAGAACAGTACGCTGTTATGCTAACAACAGGCCATGGATTACAAGTGACATCAAGAGCCTTTTGAACCAGAAGAAAAGGGCTTTTATAGGCAGTGATCAGCATGAGCTCAAGAACGTGCAGAAGGAACTCCGAGTCCAGCTCAGGGCGGCGAAGGAGCAGTACAGGAGAAAGCTGGAGCAGAAGTTGCAGAATAACAGCATGAAGGAAGTGTGGGATGGGATGAATATCATCACTGGCTGCAGCTCCAAGCGGTGCGCCACCATCGAAAGAGACGTGGAGAGATCAAACCAGATGAACAACTTCTTTAACAGGTTTGACCACCCTAACCCACTCTCACCTCGGAGTACTGCATCCTCCACCCATCCTTCTGCTGATACCAGCATAGGAGAGAATTTCCCCCCACCCTCAATTACAGCAGCCCAGGTAAGCAGAGAGCTGAGGAGACTTCGTGCCAGCAAAGCAGTGGGTCCAGATGGAGTATCGTCACGACTGCTGAAGGCCTGTGCATTGGAGCTGGGGAGTCCTCTACATCCATCCATCCATTTCCCAACCCGCTGAATCCGAACACAGGGTCACGGGGGTCTGCTGGAGCCAATCCCAGCCAACACAGGGCACAAGGCAGGGAACCAATCCTGGGCAGGGTGCCAACCCACCGCAGGGAGTCCTCTACAGTGCATCTTTAATCGGAGCCCGGAACAGGGGAGAGTCCCGAGGCTTTGGAAAACATCTTGCATCACCCCAGTCCCAAAGGTATCACGTCCTAGTGAGCTGAATGACTTCCGGCCTGTCGCTCTGACATCACATGTGATGAAGACCATGGAGTGGCTGCTGCTTCACCACCTGAGGCCACAGGTCCGCCACGCCCTCAACCCTCTGCATTTCGCATACCAGGAAAAGGTGAGAGAGGAGAATGCCATCATCTATATGCTACACCGATCCCTCTCCCACTTGGACAGAGGCAGTGGTGCAGTAAGAATTATGTTTCTGGACTTCTCTAACGCCTTCAACACCATCCAACCTCTATTCCTTAGGGACTAGCTGACAGAGATGGGAGTAGATTCATACCTGGTGGCATGGATCGTGGACTATCTTACAGACAGACCTCAGTATGTGCGTCTCGGGAACTGCAGGTCTGACATTGTGGTCAGCAACACAGGAGTGCCGCAGGGGACTGTACTTTCTCCAGTCTTGTTTAGCTGATATACATCGGACTTCCAATATAACTGAGTCCTGCCACATGCAAAAGTTCGCTGATGACACTGCTATCGTGGGCTGCATCAGGAGTGGGCAGGAGGAGGAGTACAGGAACCTAATCAAGGACTTTGTTAAATGGTGCGACTCAAACCACCTACAACTGAACACCAGCAAAACCAAGGAGCCGGTGGTGGATTTTAGGAGGACCAGGCCCCTCATGGACCCTGTGATCATCAGATGTGACTGTGTGCAGAGGGTGCAGACCTATAAATACCTGGGAGTGCAGCTGGATGATAAATTGGACTGGACTGCCAATACTGATGCTCTATGCAAGAGAGGACAGAGACGACTATACTTCCTTAGAAGGCTGGCATCTTTCAACATCTGCAATAAGATGCTGCAGATGTTCTATCGGACGTTTGTGGCAAGTGCCCTCTTCTATGCGGTGGTGTGCTGGGGAGGCAGCATAAAGAAGATGGACGCCTCACGCCTGGACAAACTGGTGAGGAAGGCAGGCTGTATTGTAGGCATGGAACTGGACAGTTTCACATCTATTTTTACAAAAAAAAGGATTGAAAACAAATCAACCCCCACCCCTGAGAAAGAGAGCATGGCCAATGGAGTAAAACTTAAAGCCAGTAAAAATAAATAAATTGATGAGTTTAATAGGCAGATAAAGATAAATGGAGAAGAAAAAGAAATGGGAAGAGAATCTGCTTCCTCAGTGCTTTAAGAGCTTATTCTAGATCTTACCAGGTTTTGAAAAAGTTCTGCACAGATCCTCTAAGTTAGAATTAGATTTTTTCGAATTTCAAATAATATAAAACATCAGTTAGCCACTGACTTAAAAAAGGAGAGTTAGGATTCTTCCAGTTGAGCAAGATAGGTCTACGTGCCAATAGTGTAGTAAAGGCAATTACAGTTTGTTTGTCCTTCTCCACTTTAAGCCCATCTGGAAGAACACCAAACACAGCTGTTAATGGGTTAGAAGGGATTGTGACACCAAGGCTGTCTGAAAGGCATTTAAAGATATTGGTCCAGAATGATGTTAATTTGGTGTAGGCCCAAAACATGTGACCCAGTGAGGCTAGAACTTGATTGCAGCGTTCACAGGTTGGATCTTGCCCTGGAAACATTTTGGACAGTTTTAAGCGATACAGATGTGCTCGATATATAATTTTGAGTTGAATAATTATATACTGTGCGCATATGGAGCTCAAGTGAATTCTCTGCATTGCTACATTCCACTCCATTTCTGATATGTTGAGTGAGATATCCTTTTCCCACTGTCTTCTTGGATCTTTGAAAGGGAGGGACTGTAAAATAATTTTATATATTGCAGAAATACTGTCTGAGTCTTTGAGACTGATCAATATTTTTTCCAGCATAGAGGAAAGTGGGAGATGAGGAAAATCGGGCAGGTTCTGTTTAACAAAGTTTCTAATTTGAAGATAGTGAAAGAAATGTGTTGCTGGAAAGTTAAATTTGGAATGTAATTGTTCATAGGATGCAAAGATGTTGTCTATATAAAGTATCTCTAAGTAAATTAATCCCAAATGTTTTCCAGATATTAAAAACTGCTTATGTTTGTGAGGGTTGAAAAAGGTCATTGTCATGCAGAGGGGCCACAGATAAAAGATTCTCTATCTTAAAATGCTTTCTACATTGGTTCCATATTCTGAGTGAGTGAAGCACAATTGGGTTATTAGTATATCGGCAATAACTTGCATTAATAGGGGCACAAAGCAGGGAATATAAACAAGTACTGCAGGATTTTATTTCTATTGCGCACCAAGCCTGTGTATGTTCATCTATTTGTGTCCAGGTTTTTATAGCTTGTATATTTGCTGCCCAGTAATAAAACTGAAAGTTGAATAGAGCCATGTCACCTTCTGCCTTAGGTCTTTGTAGGGTCGCTCTTTGAATACGTGGATGCTTTCTTTATAAGGTGATGCTTTAATCCTCCTGTAGAATAGAAAATAAGTTGTGAAAAGTAATATGAGGTAAACATAAGATCATAAGATAATATAATATGACAAAGAACATAAATAAACACTAAATCAAACACATTTTTTCTGAAATGATCACTGATCACTTGCCATAAAAGAAAACCACTTCTCTAAAAAAATAAATTCATAAATAAAAGCCCATTCTTTTGTATAAAAGCAGAGTGTTGTGGTTTACTTTATCATTTCCGACAGCAAAAAACATTAGGATATTCCCTGCAAGGAGTTTGCATGTTCTCCCCACCAGAGTTTCCTCCAGGTGCTCCAGTTTCCTTCCAGAGCCCAAAAACATGTTGGTAAGTTGATTTGATGTTGTTAAATTGGCCCTGTTTTCTGTGTGTGCCTATGTGTGTACCCTACATTGGACTGGCATATTTTCCTGTTCCTGCCTTATGCCCAGTGTTTGCTGGGTTTGGCTTCAGCTTCCCTGTGACCCTTTCCTGCATAAGCAAGTTAAGAAACAGATACTGATGGGATGGATAGATGTAAGTTATACAAAGAAAATAATACGTCTGCACATCAAAGACAATTTTACTCCATTTTGGAGACTTTATCACCACTTGGACATCCTGGTAGAAATGTTTAAATTATTTGAGTATGGTTAAATGAAGTAAATCCATTCATCCATCCATTATCCAACCCGCTATATCCCAACTACAGGGTCAAGGGTGTCTGCTGGAGCCAATCCCAGCCAACACGGGGCGCAAGGCAGGAAACAAACCCCGGGCAGGGCACCAGCCCACCGCAGATGAAGTAAATAAATTCCATTATTTATTAAAAATTCCCACACTCCTTTGGACACGATCAGTACGTATTGCTACATACTGTTGTTTTGTTCTTCATCTACTGCCTGAAAATTATTTGTGAATGTAAACAGGCAAGCATGAAGGGAACACCCACTAACACCCAATTGCCATCTAACAACAAACTCTCCATCTCTTTCCTTTTCACACAGTTGAATTGGCTCGGTGAAGAAATTGTGGGTGTTCCCAGGCTACATTGCTACAATATCCATAAACAATGAGTACAAACTCACCTGATGTTATGATAAGTGTAACGAGGCTCCAACAGACTGGTATGAATGGTTATCAGCTACAGCTCACTGGTAAAATTTTAATATTGTATAAGTGCAAAAGTGTATAAGAGTACAATATATTTAAAAACATGCAGTACATCGGAGGCTTGACCTGGGGCAGAGCTCATAACAGATCCTGACATAAATGCTCATTGTACTTCATATTTGAAATGCATAACATAGGTCAATGTATAGGAAAAGTAACCTCCAAAAGTACACAGGCTCAAGGAAATATAAAGAGCAAAACATAAGCTAAAATATGTGATTACCTTACTTGAAAATCAAATCCAGATTCAGAGACACTGTTAACATGGTATATGCAGTGTAATGGAACACGATGGTTCCATAAGTCACAAAGTGACCCTAACATATACAGTATGCAATAAATTGAACAAATTTTTCAAAATCAAATTTGCTTTACTAGTAGAACAAATAGACTGACACTTACTTGTGTCTACATGTTTTTGGTAGACTATGTTGACAATATCTTAACAACTGATGTTTATTGTGTATGTACATTATGGAAGAAATGTAATTACACTTGCATATGGTTGGGCTTAAGAATACTCCCCATAGAAATGCTGGCAACACAGCTGGGTTATGATAAAAAGAAAAATATGTGGCACAGCAAATAGGAGAAATGAGTAATTACAGGTAGATAGGTATCCACTTGACTGCATTCTAATCAGATATTCTATTTGTTGCAGGTTTAACAGTTCTGAATTTATGGCCCACCACCATGAGTCACTTATCACCTCTGTTATTTATCTGGTTAGATGGAGGATTTTGTGAAAAGCCTGAGTGTTCCCAGTTATGCTCCCTAATATCTGTTGGTGCAGAGTAGTGTCCACACATTACATTCTGGTATGGCATCTGCTTAGCTCAGGACTGCAAAGCACTACAGTGGGTGGCGAAGGTGGCACAGTTGGCACACAGATGCTGTCTATTCAGAATATGTATAACTTACATTGTCTTAGAAAGGCTAATAGTATTATTATTGACCCTAGCCATCCTCCTGAGACATTTCTCCCTCCTTTATTCTGGATAAACAATACAGGGCCACTAACGCTGACATGATTGGATTATGTGACAGAGTTTGACCTCAGGTCATAGGCTGCTTAACAGCCGTTTGTACATATTATTTTGTATTCACAATGTGGACAGAGTGTACACTTCTCTAGACAGGAACAAATACCACCTAGAAAAAAAACTATCCCACCTTAGATTGAATTGTGATGACCTCAATAGCAACACCAGTGAAAAAAGACTTAAAGATGCCAACACCACCCAGGAGAGGGTTATCTATAATTTTCAAGCTGGTGTAGACAGAGCTAACATATTTTCTTAATATAAATTTGTCTAAATCCATGGAAATATCTATGATTGGCTTCAGGGACAGCTTCTGGCTAGAACATTTGATTATTATTATTATTATTATTATTATTACTATTATTATTGATGCCACTGAATTATAACCTATGTTGTAATCTATAATTTTTTGCCCTCCCCCCACAATGTTTATGATGGGTCAGTGCCCATACACATTGCATTATATATAAATATATATATATGACTAATTTAGTTGTCAGTCACAACGTCTGTTAAATAAAAATGTCTGTTATACCACATATGTATAGCTAAAGAGGGCATGCACATTTTGGCTTGCAGAACAGAGTTTGATACTGCCATGGTATTAGGAGAAGCATGCAGGAGCAGCGATACAACTAAGTTTCACCTCATACAGACATACAGATCATGTGAATAGGCATTGGTAGATTGGGCCTACTAAGTGTTTGTGTGTGTTCAACTTGTTATGGGTTAGCACTCTCTCCAGGGATTGTTCTTACCTTCCACCTGATTCTTGCAGGGATAGGATCAGCTGCTTTGTGCCCCTGCCCTGGATAAGCAGGTTAGGAAGATGGATGAATTTGATTTCATATTATGTATTTCATCATTTTTTTTATTGTTTTAAAGATAATGCTTGCCATTGCTTTACATTTTTTCCCAAAATAATATTTTTATTGACTTTTTTTGTCCAACGTTCAGAGACTGCACTGTTTCTTGAAGCCTATACATGAATGTTTATTGTATATAAATTAAGTGCATCATCTCATGACTAGTAAGGATATATAGTAGTTGGGGTGAATGGGCAGCAAAAATGTACCTTTTCTCAGAGTGCATTATTTACAGTGATATCCCTGCTGTCAGGTATCCTGTTACATGATGCATTTGTTATCACACCATGCCCTCCATAACATTTCAGAAGCTCTTCTTACTTTATTGGTGTGGAGCTAGAGCTGTTTCCAGATCTCTGACAACAGGGATAACAGAGCACAGACATTCCTATTCAGAAATCAGCTTACTGAGTGCTTTGTTTACCTTTCTTGGCTTTTGGTTTTGTAGATAGTTTTAGTTATCCCTTGATTTTCTGAAACTGTTCAATACAATGTAAAGGAGAGTCAGTGTTTATTAAATTTCAAGTTCAAACTTATTGTCATGTATACATAATACAGTGAAATTTGTACTCTCATGTTTGACCAACTTGCCACACGTCAAGTTATAGTTTCAATGTCTCTTTCCTTCTGTCATTTAGTACCTTGGCCGTGTCCTGTGCCAACCTATTCTTTCCAGAGGTGTGCAACAGGCACAGATTGACAAACAAGCATGGACAGTCCACTGGCTCTTTATAGTACTCTTTCAAGCACATAGTCACATTCTCAGTGCATCTCGAATCAACATAACATTTGTTTTTGTAGTGTTGGAGGAAATAATGTGGACATGAGGAGCACATGTAATCTCTAACATAATGTACTCCCAACTGAAAATAAGCCATGGCCCACTCCGAATGAATTAGGAGTAAGTCAGTTTTGTTACCACCAGATTTAAAAAAAAAAAAAAAGACAATTTAACTGCCCACAAACTGTAATGCATCTGGGTAACCTATTCAAATCAAAGCCTCCATGGGTCAACATTCTTCTGACCTAAATAACTACCTTCACTTTAAAGGAAATTTAGCGCAAATTAAGTTATAACTTGTCCAATAAACTTGCCATATGTCATGGATCTCAGTAATATGTACATTATGAAAGGTTGCATTTAAATAATGTTAGAGGACAAGCAAAAATTCCCCAGTGCGGTAAGAAAAAAGTTTGACAGAATGTGCAACAACAGCACATTCATGACAGATTGTAAATTGCATATCAGTAAAGCAGGATGTGTCTTACCATATGTCTTAAGAACAAACCAGCTTTGAAAATAAAGAGTTATATTACTACAACTCTTTATCACTCAAACAGAACAAGTTAATGTCATATTGAAATAAGAATTTCATCTTACATCAAAGGTTAAATAAAAACAGTGACAGAAATTGTTTAGATAGATAGATAGATAGATAGATAGATAGATAGATAGATAGATAGATAGATAGATAGATAGATAGATAGATAGATAGATAGATAGATAGATAGATAGATAGATAGATAGATAGATAGATAGATAGATAGATAGATAGATAGATAGATAGATACTTTATTAATCCCAGGGGGAAATTCACAAATGTGAAATAGAAAAAAAAAATACATTTATTTTTTAGGAAAAATGAAAATAAAGGAAAAGGAAGCTTTCAGATGGAACCAGAACAAATTGGCATTAAACAGAGCTAATTACTACAATGCTTGATAGTTACTAGATAGCTTGAAGTTGTGAAGCACATGTAAGAAAAATACTGTATACTTTGCAGGACCGCTAAGCATAATTCTGTTCTTTGATTAATATAGTAGAGTGTTGTACCGTGTTAGCCATAGATTGATACAGGAGAAAGTAGGGTGAAATGACACCTTTTATTTGCTAACTAAATAAAAGGCGTAATTTCACTCTACTTTCTCCTTTGATTAATATAACATTCTCAAACTCACTTAATCTGTTACTGAGACAGGCTGCAGACTTTTTGGCTCTGAGAGGTAAGAAAATCCGAAAGCAACTGCATAAGGCATTCAAAACAAAAACTAGGCAAGATAGATCCAGTGCGGATTTAGATTTGTGTTTCATTGTATACTTTAATATTTTATTTTCTTCCCTTTTTTCTTCCTCCTAAATAAACCATCTATGGTTTAAAATATCCTAAGAATCTTTGCTCTTTAACTTTAAAAGGTGGTTCTCATTTTTATAGTATATAAAGTCAAGTTAAAACAGCCCTGGATGAGGCCCCAAGTAACTGACAACTCTAAATTTGGCCAGTGTCAGTTAGTGTGTGTGTGTGTTTGAATAACATGCCCTGTGCCCTGTGATGGACTGTTGACCCCAAGATGATTCTTAACAGTGTTGTAAAGACGGACAATGTCTCTCAGCATCCCTGAACTGGAAAAGCAGGTTGGGAAATGGACAACAGAACTGTAGTCTACTGCAAAGAACTTTAAGATACACACTAAAATTAGAATAATTCAGATTTGCCATCTGTCAATCTAACCCCCATGTTAATGTACAACAGGTAACTCAAAATAAAAGTGTCATAGTCAGTAAACAGCTGTCTCTCAACTTAATTTGTACAAACTACAGTAAATCTTAATCTTGCAAAATTTAGATATTATAAATATAAGACATAGAGTGTTGTTGTCTGGACGTTTATGCTCAACATTTACCACTCACAGCCAACAAATACACGTTCTTAAATTCACCTGGCACAACGTCACTTGAGATTTATTTACAAGAGAAATCAGAGTATCATGGTTCAAATGGCAGGAAGCAAGCAATTTATTTGTGAAATAAAGCAATCAAATTAAAGATATAACACAATAAGTCTTGTTAAATAATGTCATCATTTTTAGCAAAAACGATGCAATACTCTTACAAAATGGCAATCCATATTACTAACCGAGAATGGTAAACCGGAAGGCATGGACCCACGTACACGGTGATGGACGCAGGAGACATAGTGCGCAGGCGCCGAAAGTGCGCGTCTCATAAACCTCAAGCGAAGTGTGATCCACCGCGAACGAAGGAGTCACTGCTCAAAAACGAAAGAGCTCGACTAACGAAGGAGTCACGGCTCAAAAACGAAATAGCTCAACTAACGCCACACAGAAAAGAGGATTCTGCACACAGAAAAGAGGATTCTGCACTGCACCCCAGAGTCAAACGGAAGACACTATGGGGTCCACAAAGGTCCACAAAGATAGTACGGAAGGCACGAGAAAGTACAAAAGGCGCATGCGCCTACAACGTGCTTCTGAACTAAACGTCCACACTACACAGCATGGTCTGGGGGATTAAGAATAAACGAACTCTCCGTATTAAACGTACGGTATCCTGACACGTCCAAACCATATAGCATATGTGAATCACATTACAGTGATGCATTATTAACAGTACAACCACAGAAAACGCTCCGTATTAACAGTGAGTGCAATTATCCATATTACTAACACGCCTACAACGCGCTTCTGAACTAAACATCCACACTAAACAGCATGGTCCAGGTAATAAGAATAAACGAACTCTCCGTATTAAACGTACGGCATCCTCACACGTCCAAACCATATAGCATATGTGAATCACATTACAGTGATGCATTATTAACAGTACAACCACAGAAAACGCTCCGTATTAACAGAAAGTGCAATTATCCATATTACTAACGGTAGACAACGGATAACTAATGGAGTCACGATCACGGCTCCAAAACGATCCAGCTCCACTAACGGAGCTACAAAAGCGAGCCTGCATGGATAAAAACAATAGACGTAGGCGCCTACAACGCGCGACTGAAACCGCGGAAGCAAAACTGTCTCGGCTCCAAAACCAAACAGCTCGACTAACAGAGCTACAAAAACGAGCCCGCATGGACAAATACAATGTACATAGACGCCTACAACGCGTGTCTGAAACTGCGGAAGCAAAGCAGGCACGGGTTCAAAACGAAAGACCACAACTGACGGAGATACAAAAACGAGCCCGCCTGGATAAAATCAATGAACGCAGGCGCTTACAACGCGCTTCTCAAACAACGCAAACAAAGGAGTCACGGCTCCAAAACGAAACATCTCAACTAACGGACATACAGAAGCGAGCCCGCCTGAATACAATTAATGAACGCAGGCGCCTACAACGCGCCTCTCAAACAGAAGAGTCAATAGATAAACGGCAAAGAAAGGAACGACAGACGGCCACTAAACAATTCCGCCAATTAGCTGACAACGCATTCTGTAATGAGTCCACTATTAGTGAACATTCATTAGGATTAATGAATATCATTTGCTGTCATTGTCATTCACTTAACTTCCCTGAAGAAACATCTGGCAATACAACTAATGAGTTTACACGTTGTTGTCAAAAGGGTCAGGTCAGACTGCCTCCTTTAGATGAATATCCTGAATATCTACGGAAGTTTCTAACTAACAATGTACCCGAAAGTAAAAACTTTATGGACTGCATTAGATCCTACAATAGTTCATTTGCTTTTGCATCTACCGGGGTAAATATCAGGCCACCAGCTGGCAATGGCCCATACTGCTTTCACGTATGTGGACAAATATTACATCGGATTGGAACAGTGCACCCTCAACCAAATCATGAACGCAAATATGCACATATCTACATGTTAGATCCAGATGATGCGATCTATCAGTGGATGAACCTTCCTGAAAACAAGCAATGCACAAGCTGATAATGAGAAACGTCGCTGAAGTCATAAACAATCACCCATTAGCTAAGTCTATAAAAATGCTACATGAGGATGAAAGAGAGGCCAATACAAAAGCAGAAGCAGAAGGTGTAGCGCCAACTACAATTGCTGTAGTGTTAATAAAGGACAAAGAACAAGATCCAAGACGATACAATCTTCCCATCGTTAATGAAGTTGCAATTGTCTTTCAAAGTAAAGATGGTGAGCCTCCATTTGACCACGATATTGTCCTGCATTTACGTCCTGATGGAACCAACAAACCTATCTTCCAACGCATAGACATTTGTTTTCCAAAACTTGATACTTTGACATACCCCATTTTGTTTCCAACTGGACAAGAAGGATGGAGTGCTCTCATTTCCAGATATTAAAAACATCAAGCACAGAAACGATCGCGTGAATCCATGAAAGAATATTTCTCCTACAGACTCTCTGTAAGAGACGAGTTTAATCCATTACTCAATGCAGGAAAGCTAACTCAACAATACATAGTTGACGTTTATATTCGAGCAGAATCAAATGATCTCCAGTGGATTAGAAACAACCAACCTACACTGCGAGCCGATAACTACAAATCACTGATAGACTACATAAATCGTGATGCTGACGTGATGGATCACCCTGCTGGAAAACCAGTTATTCTACCATCTACCTTTCAAGGCAGCCAACGTAATATGCAACAGCATTACCAGGATGCAATGGCTATCGTAAGAAAGTTTGGCAAACCTGATCTATTTATCACTATGACCTGCAATCCTAAATGGAAAGAAATTACAAATAATCTTATGCCATGGCAAAGAGTGGTTCATCGTCCGGATTTAGTTGCAAGAGTCTTTAGACTTAAACTAAATAACCTGCTGAAAGATATCAAAAATAGATCTCTGTTTGGGACTGTTAAAGCCATTATCCACATTATCGAGTTTCTGAAGAGAGGTTTGCCGCACGCCCATATATCAAAACAGTATTGTTAGAATGTGACCCTGTAAGTACTTTTGCTTCAATAACATTGTCTGTCATGGTGTTGATGACTAAATGTGTACCGTTGCATAAACCTTGTTTAGTATTAAGGTTTCTTAATAGCATGACTATTCTCCCGAATTTAAGGTTAAGATTGTGTTGTGGTAACCTGGCTGGGTTAATAGTGTTTAAATATTCTAAGGGGAAATTAAGATGCTCATTCTCGTCCTCAGAATCAACATTGTCAGTACTTAGAAAGAGGCGGCTTTCTCCAGGAAGTAACGCAATGACCTGGTTATTTATGCGATCAACGTCAATATTCTTTGGACATAATATAGCCCGTTGTGTTAATAGTGGTATCTGGTCTAATGAGATTGCTGTTCCAAACACCTCTGTCACTAAGTCGTCGCAGATAAAGGCTTGAGGGATCTGAATAATATCTGGGTGAAGTCCATATGTATTGGTAAGGTTTCCATCTCCTAGCTGCAATAACCAATTGGTATATTCTGGATCTGGACATCGCATGTTTTGTACCAAATGTATTGTCTCAAAGTAATGCCAATTGTCTGCGTATTTCAAATTGGACTGAACAATAGCTGAACGCATGGCATGTGGAACAATAGCTAAGCATTGTCGAAAATCTCCTCCTAATAACTTTTCCTCCAAATGGAATATTATTATTCATTAACGTTTGGAGAAGTTTATCAATGGTGTTGAGTAAATGACTGGATGCCATTGTACATTCGTCTAAAATCAATAATTTTGCAAGACGGATTTCTTGTGCATTGTTACTGTTCATTTTCATAGTTGATACCGATGTTTCCGTGATTGGGACTGGAAGTTTGAATAAGGAGTGACATGTGCGACCATTTATCAACAAATTAGCTGCTACTCCGGTTGTAGCTGATGCGATAATTAACTGTTGTTTTGCAGTAAAGAAATGTATAAGTGTTTCATAAAGGTATGTCTTTCCGCTTCCCCCAGGGCCGTCAAGAAAATAGCATTTGGGTATGGGGCTGTCGTCTTCTGTGGCAAGAACAATCTTACTAAAAGCAGCAGATTGTAAGGTATTTAAACTGGAAATCATAGTTTGCACAATATGTTGTTCTTCTTGCAGATTTATTGGTGTTGAATGTAGAGTTGGTAATGAATCTGGAACATTTGGTAAATTGAAGTTATCTAACGTATATCCAACTGAATGTCTTTAAGTGCATAGGCCTCACAGTTGATGCAGGAATCATCGTTTCCATGTAGCTTCTGGCATATGTCTTCTATCATTCCTCGTTTGTTTGTATTCCAGAGGTGCAATGGATTTGATGGGGAGGAGAATGCACAGATATAAGCAAACAGTTGGCGAACTTGACCTGGCATTGAATACGATATTGCATCATTTAGAGTTTTCTGCCAAAGTGTATCATTCAATAAATATCCTTTGTCATTTACTGCTTTTTGGAATGTCTTACAGAGTTTGATGGTGTTGCCAATCCGAACAGTTTTAATGTCGTCAAATGACGTAGCTCCGGTTTCATGTTGAAGAAGTAACCGTAGATAAAACCTTTCCGGGTCCTTTATACTGACAGTGTACATTCGGCCTATGACATTATTACTGTGGTGATGTCATTTTCTCCAGAACGTACCATTGTCATCCCAAACATAGTGAACCGGAATCTCCCAGTACTTCCACTGGTGAGCATCCTGATCGTTTTGATTGACTTTAAACCACACGGTAAATTTAGTATCTTTTGTGGCCGCTCTCTTCGCTGCTTGGACCTCATTACCTGCATGAAAACAGACATTTTGTTTGTGCTCCAAATGAACTGGCAAACAACATATTGTGTGGCTCTGATTGTGCATTGGAAAGCAATATATTCTCCACATGGCCTCTGGAGCACTGACGTACCGTGAATCTACATACATTCGAGTTTCATTGTGATCATTTCTTTCAGATACTGACACATTAGCACAATCATGGCCCTTGTAAACGTATTTGTATAGATACTTAACGCTTTTTACTGTAGCGCAGATTTCAACATTTATATGGCAGTTGTATCGTAAACATAAATACGGATTGTATGGTACGACCCAGCTATTGTCAATTTGACAACCCGGAATAATTTCCAATGCATTTGTCTTTCTTCTCATATACTTAGGATATCCGTTAATATTTCCAAGTGTAACATCTTGGAAATCTTTGGGAAATCCTTTAGAACATTTGCCATTAACCATACATGGACTGTTTGGATTTCTATTGCCACATGGTGTATGAATCATATTTCCGATAACAATTTGAAAGAGACGCAGAGAAGTGTCACGGTGTGGAATTTCAGCTTTCACTATTTTATTGATGTCATCTTCTGTGCGAATTTTGGAATCATCATCAAGTATTAGTAATATATGGGCGTGCGGCAAACCTCTCTTCTGAAACTCGATAACGTGGATAATGGCTTTAACAGTCCTAAATAGAGATCTGTTTTTGATATCTTCCAGCAGGTTATTTAGTTTAAGTCTAAAGACTCTTGCAACTAAATCCGGACGATGTTCCACTCTTTGCCATGGCATAAGATTATTTGTAATTTCTTTCCATTTAGGATTGCAGGTCATAGTGATAAATAGATCAGGTTTGCCAAACTTTCTTACGATAGCCATTGCATCCTGGTAATGCTGTTGCATATTACGTGGGCTGCCTTGAAAGGTAGATGGTAGAATAACTAGTTTTCCAGCAGGGTGATCCATCACGTCAGCATCACGATTTATGTAGTCTGTCAGTGATTTGTAGTTATCGGCTCGCAGTGTAGGTTGGTTGTTTCTAATCCACTGGAGATCATTTGATTCTGCTCGAATATAAACGTCAACTATGTATTGTTGAGTTAGCTTTCCTGCATTGAGTAATGGATTAAACTCGTCTCTTACAGAGAGTCTGTAGGAGAAATATTCTTTCATGGATACACACGATCGTTTCTGTGCTTGATGTTTTTTACATCTGGAAATGAGAGCACTCCATTCTTCTTGTCCAGTTGGAAACAAAATGGGGTATGTCAAAGTATCAAGTTTTGGAAAACAAATGTCTATGCGTTGGAAGATAGGTTTGTTGGTTCCATCAGGACATAAATGCAGGACAATATCGTGGTCAAATGGAGGCTCACCATCTTTACTTTGAAAGACAATTGCAACTTCATTAACGATGGGAAGATTGTATCGTCTTGGATCTTGTTCTTTGTCCTTTATTAACACTACAGCAATTGTAGTTGGCGCTACACCTTCTGCTTCTGCTTTTGTATTGGCCTCTCTTTCAACCTCATGTAGCATTTTTATAGACTTAGCTAATGGGTGATTGTTTATGACTTCAACGACATTTCTCATTATCAGCTCTGTGCATTGCTTGTTTTCAGGAAGGTTCATCCGTTGATAGATCGCGTCATCTGGATCTAACATGTAGATTTGTGCATATTAGCGTTCGTGATTTGGTTGAGGGTGAACTGTTTCAATCCGATGTAATATTTGTCCACATACGCGAAAGCAGTATGGGCCATTGCCAGCTGGTGGCCTGATATTTACCCCGGTAGATGCAAAAGCAAATGAACTATTGTAGGATCTAATGCAGTCCATAAAGTTTTTACTTTCGGGTACATTGTTAGTTAGAAGCTTCCGTAGATATTCAGGATATTCATCTAAAGGAGGCAGTCTAACCTGACCCTTTTGACAACAACGTGTAAACTCATTAGTTGTATTGCCAGTTGTTTCTTCAGGGAAGTTAAGTGAATGACAATGACAGCAAATGATATTCATTAATCCTAATGAATGTTCACTAATAGTGGACTCATTACAGAATGCATTGTCAGCTAATTGGCGGAATTGTTTAGCGGCCGTCTGTCGTTCCTTTCTTTGCTGTTTATCTATTGACTCTGCTGTTTGAGAGGCGCGTTGTAGGTGCCTGTGTTCATTAATTGTATTCAGGTGGGCTCGCTTCTGTATGTCCGTTAGTTGAGATGTTTTGTTTTGGAGCCGTGACTCCTTTGGTTGCGTTGTTTGAGAAGCGCGTTGTAGGCGCCTGCGTTCATTTTTTTTATCCAGGCGGGCTCGTTTTTGTAGCCCCGTTAGTCGTGCTCTTTCTTTTTGGAGCCGTGCCTGCTTTGCTTGCGGCATTTCAGACGCACGCTGTAGGCACCTGCGTTCATTGATTTTATCCAGGCGGGCTCGTTTTTGTATCTCCATCAGTTGTGGTCTTTCGTTTTGAACCCGTGCCTGCTTTGCTTCCGCAGTTTCAGACGCGCGTTGTAAGCATCTATGTACATTGTATTTGTCCATGCGGGCTTGTTTTTGTAGCTCCGTTAGTCGAGTTGTTTGGTTTTGGAGCCGAGACAGTTTTGCTTCCGCGGTTTCAGACGCGCGTTGTAGGCGCCTACGTCTATTGTTTTTATCCATGCGGGTTCGCTTTTGTAGCTCCGTTAGTTGAGCTGGATCGTTTTGGAGCCATGATCGTGATTCCATTAGTTATCCGTTGTCTACCGTTAGTAATATGGATAATTGCACTTACTGTTAATACGGAGCGTTTTCTGTGGTTGTACTGTTACTAATGCATCACTGTAATGTGATTCACATATGCTATATGGTTTGGACGTGTGAGGATGCCGTACGTTTAATGTGGAGAGTTCGTTTATTCTTATTACTGGGACCATGCTTTGTAGTGTGGACGTTTAGTTCAGAAGCGCGTTGTAGGCGCGTTAGTAATATGGATAATTGCACTCACTGTTAATACGGAGCGTTTTCTGTGGTTGTACTGTTAATAATGCATCACTGTAATGTGATTCACATATGCTATATGGTTTGGATGTGTGAGGATGCCGTACGTTTAATACGGAGAGTTCGTTTATTCTTATTACCCGGACCATGCTGTGTAGTGTGGATGTTTAGTTCAGAAGCGCGTTGTAGGCGCATGCACCTTTCGTACTTTCTCGTGCCTTCCGTACTATCTTTGCGGACCTTTGCGGACCCCGTAGTGTCTTCCGTTTGACTCTGGGGTGCAGTGCAGAATCCTCTTTTCTGTGTGCAGAATCCTCTTTTCTGTGTGGTGTTAGTTGAGCTATTTCATTTTTGAGCCGTGACTCCTTCGTTAGTTGAGGTCTTTCGTTTTTGAGCGGTGACTCCTTTGTTCGCGGTGGATCACACTTCGCTTGCGGTTTATGAGACGTGCGCTTTCGGCGCCTGCGCACTATGTCTCCTGCGTCCATCGCCGTGTACCTGGGTCCGTGCCTTCTGGTTTACCATTCTCGGTTAGTAATATGGATACCAAGGAAAACTCATTCAAGGACAACACACCATCTTTACTACAAATGTTGTGTATAAAGAAATATTCCAATAAATCTTTCTAATGTGCCATGCTATGGTTTCTTTACTTCCTTTGTTCGTCATCTACATCTTTACACTCCAATATATCTCATACATACATCAATTTATTTCGGGTTACCCAACACCAGGGGTTGGCGAGTGAAGCGAGCAGGGGGCGGAGCCCCCTAGTAATTTCCTAAACAAGAATACTTCTTTTAAATGGTGGGAATAAGCTTCCATAATTTTATGTAATATGATGCTACAGGTAAAAAAGTTCTAGAATATTTATGTTTCCCATTCTTAGATTACCAGTGTAGTTTGACTTAGAAATTAACTTATCTCATGTTTTACAGTGTCCTTTACAACTTTGCACAGTCACAATCTAACTAGTTGAAAAAGAAATACAAAAAATAACATTTCTGTTATATACCAACATGATCAGTGATATTTGAGTGCCAGAGGTGATTAATCTAAATGCTACATAAAACCATGATCATAATAGCAAGGCATTATAACCAGAGTGAACCATTTACGACAAATACTAGTCTGCAAGGGTAGAGCCATAATTGGAAGCACCTAATCAGAAAGAGGTGTCACATAAGATTTAATTAATTTCTTGTTGCTTGGATTAGCCTACATCAGGGGTGGCCAGCTCCTATCCTGGAGAGCCGTAGTGGCTACAGGTTTTCATTCTAACGTGTTTTGTTATTTACTGACTAGTTTTTCCTACTAATTAACATCATTTAATTTATTTGCTATTTAAAACTCAGACCCTTTAAATCAGGGCTGAGCAACATCAGTCCTGAAGGGCTACTGTTTTTGTTCCAACCCACTTGCTTTTTGAGAAATCATTCATTCCTGATGAAGCATTTATTGCTCACGTTTAATTTTTCTGTTTCATTTTAGTTGTGTCACTTGTTAAGATTTTGATTCTTAAACTGTTGTATTCATTGTTTTAATTGCTCCTTGTTAGCAATGATATACAAATGACAAGGAACTAGTGGTTCTGCATCTAGCTTGTCTCTATTGCCACCTATGTGTATTCATCATTCCCTATTTGGTTTAATTAAGTGAAGAACTGAAGATTACTCATCCATTTTAGGCTTCAAATCACTTGGATGATATATGTATCATTAGAAAGGAAAAAAAAACTTATATGATAGAAATAAAACATTAACAAGCCATGATATTAAATAAGATCTGTTATTTGGCTTTTAATTAAGCAACTGGTTTGGAACAAAAATCTGCAGCCACTGCGGCTCTCCAGGATCAGAGTTGGCCACCCCTGACCTACATCATATTCAATGACAGAGAAAGAGCAGACAAAGGAATATAACCACAATTAACAATACACATAAGTAACACTGTCTATTGGACTGTTCATAACTTGATTTCAGAAAGGGCAATAATCATATACCAAAATTCAGACTCAAATACTTAAAAAAAAGCTGCACTGCAGGACAGAAGGCATTAACAAGCTACACAGCAAGCAACCCACAGCCTGGTGGGCAACTGGACTGTAAAGACATAGGTGTTGCTGAGCAGATGAATTAACTAACTACCTGGACAAGAGAGCATGCCTGCTGTGGCACAGAGAAAACAGACAACAAGTATTTGAGTGTTTACTGGCTTCACAAACACAAGATACTATAGCTGCCACCTTACTATACATATAGTTGAATAGAAATTATAAACAGCCTAATATTTGGCTTACTGGACAGACACAAAGCAGATATTATTCCAATGGACAACAGCACAGTGGAAGTTTTCTTAAAGTGCACAAAAGAAGCAACAAACTAAAACTAAGTTAATTTTAAAAACAGTCAAGAGAAAACTTTAAAATAAATAAAACAAACAGCCATGCTGTTTTTCTTAACGCATGGGCACATTGGGCAGTTGCCTGGGGGCCCCATGCTAATCAATGTATGTTGTGACTTTCTGAGTGGTTGTGTATGTAGGGGCCCCAGTGCACTGCTTTGTCTGGGGGCCTATAATGCAGTTAAGACAGCCCTGACCATGTGTCATTCTTTAAAGTGCCAAACAGGCCATATATCACATATTTTTGTGCGTAATCTATTGGTTTACCTTTGAACACTATTAGTTTATGAATACAGTGATCCCTCGCTATATCGCGCTTCGCCTTTCGCGGCTTCACTCTATCGCAGATTTTATATGTAAGCATATTTAAATATATATTGCGGATTTTTTGCTGGTTCGCGGATTTCTGAGGACAATGGGTCTTTTAATTTCTGGCACATGCTTCCTCAGTTGGTTTGCCCAGTTGATTTCATACAAGGGACGCTATTGGCACATGGCTGAGAAGCTACCCAGCTTACTTTCTCTCTCTCTCTCTCTTGCGCTGACTTTCTCTGATCCTGACGTAGGGGGTGTGAGCAGGGGGGCTGTTCGCACACCTAGACGATACGGACGCTTGTCTAAAAATGCTGAAAGATTATCTTCACGTTGCTACCTTCTGTGTGCAACTACTTCGTGAAGCGACATGCTGCACGGTGCTTCGCATACTTAAAAGCTCAAAGGGCACGTATTGATTTTTGACTTTGTTTTTCTCTGTCTCTCTCTCTCTCCCTGCTCCTGACGGAGGGGGTGTGAGCTGCCGCCTTCAACAGCTTTGTACCGGCGGTGATTCGCATACTTAAAAGCCAAACAGCCCTATTGATTTGTTTGCTTTCCTCTCTCTCCTGACGCGCACTTCTTTGAAGAGGAAGATATGTTTGCATTCTTTTAATTGTGAGACAGAACTGTCATCTCTGTCTTATCATGGAGCACAGTTTAAACTTTTGAAAAAGAGACAAATGTTTGTTTGCAGTGTTTGAATAACGTTCCTGTCTCTCTACAACCTCCTGTGTTTCTGCGCAAATCTGTGACCCAAGCATGGCAATATAAAAATAACCATATAAACATATGGTTTCTACTTCGCGGATTTTCTTATTTCGCGGGTGGCTCTGGAACACAACCCCCGCGATGGAGGAGGGATTACTGTACACTGTATTTACTATAGGTTTGAGTGCATATAAAATTCGTACAATACTTGTTTCATTCATATGAACTATATTGGTTGATGTCCGTATATTATTGATTTGTGCATGAACTATATCTGTTTGTATATGCATACAACTGGTTTGCATATGAATTATATTGATTTGCATGTTGTAGCCTGCTGCCGGGGCCCTTACCCGTCTGGGATGCCTCCACACTGGGAGGACCAGGGGAGCAAGCATGGCCAGAACGTTACCTTTCCCCGGATGCTAGATGGCAACTGTTGGGGTCTGCAGGCACTGCAAGGGGGAGCTGCAGCAGCAGGGGTTGCTGAGCCCTTTCACCACACCCAGAAGTGCTGCCGGAAAGGAGTCATCAAGCACCTGAAGCACTTCTGGGTGCCTTATAAAAGGAGCTACCAGCCACTACTCTGGGAACCTAGAGTTGGGAGGAGGAGCGACTAGCTTGACCCGAGGAGTGGAGGAGAAAGGAGATAAAGAGAATGAAGAGGACTGTTTGGGTGCTGTGCTTGTGCTGGATTGTGTTGAGCTTGTGGGAATGGGAAAGGCGTTGCCCACAAGGTATAAAAGAAAATAAAAAACCATTGTGTACCTTGAACTTGTGTCCCACACTTGTCTGTGTTGGGTTCAGGTGGCAGTGCCAGCTGGTTCCAGTACGTTTGTTTTTGGTTTGATAGTGAACTGCATCGGTTTATGCTCGCATGTCATCGGTTTGCATATGAACTATATTAGCTTTCTTTCTGTGCCAGTCTAACAATGGATTTGTGTACGCACTATATTGATTTCATGCACATCTTATACTGGTTTCAATGAGTGATAGAAGAAGTTAGGAGAAAAAGAAAGGTGCGGTGGAAGGAAGTTTTGAGTGTGGAGTCAGGAGACAATAAGCAGGAGTGTTTGTGGTACAGAAAAAGACAGAACGTGAGTGGCAGAAGATAATTACTGGCAGGGAAAGCTTTCTTTTTAGTGTTTTGGAGATGTGCTCTGTGACCCAGATAAAGAAGTATAAGACAGAACACCATTTGTTACAGAAGAAAGACTCCGTGGAAAACGTGGAAAACTCCAGTACCTCTGAGTTGTATTTGCTTATTACTCTGGTCATTAACAATATTATATAAATTAATTAATTTTGTTAATACTATATTATATTTTCTTGATATAGTATTTTTTTGTTAGTAAATATGCCTATTCACTAAACTAATCTACTGTATATGTAAGCGTCATTTTCCTAGTTATATAAGATTCATAAATATTTTACTAGACGACAATGCATTATCTATGGGAGGTTCCTAAAACCCCCAGAAGTAGAATTGTATTGGTATATTCTTGCCATTTCTAATAGCTTTGAGTAAACATTATTCTTCAATTAGTGACATTCTTGCCATGTGTAAAGTGTAGAGGCATACGGTTTTAAACCGTGACCGTGCCTGTGCACATGCCAGTGTGGGCCTACCGGCTTTTTGAGTGTATAAAGTAACTCGTAAAACAACACTTATTTAAGTGCAGAGCCGTATGTCTGCTGGAGCCAATCCCAGCCAACACAGGGAGCAAGGCAGGAAACAAACCCCGGGCAGGGCGCCAACCCACTGCAGGGCGCACACACACACCCACTACGGACAATTTAGAACTGCCAATGCACCTAACATGCATATCTTTGGACTGTGGGTGGAAACCAGAGTAAACCCACACAGACACGGGGAGAACATGCAAACTTCACGTAGGGAGGACCTGAGAAGTGAACCCGGGTCTCCTAACTGCGAGGCAGCAGCGCTACCCACTGCACCACCGTGCCGCCCAGTAAAGAACTTTAAAGTACAGAAATAACTAAAGTTCCTCAAGAAAACCTAAGTTTAGACAAGATACATTTTTCTTTTTTTGCCTTTTATTCTATGTGTGTAACTATTTTTTCTTTTATTCTTGTGTGGATTATTTGCTTTTAACTTTCACTAAATATTTTTAAAACGAACTTTTGGACTGAGAGATTGCTTTTGACACACGTTTTACCCGTGCTTGATCTCGCCTTATGCTTCGGCGGCTACACTAAAGTTTAAAACCTGCCTAAGATTGAAACCTGCCTAACATCGAAACCAGCCTAAGATTGAAAGCTTGAAAATTGCCTTGGATTATAAAAGAAGGTAACCTACGTGTTCTACACCTGAAAACAGACTGCGACAAAAGAAAGCTAAGACAACTTGAAAAAACTCGACAGGTACATTTAATCTTCGTCTTTGATCTGAATAGGACATATTTGAGAATTGCTAGTGCTCTACGTGAGACTGTGTAAATTATAAAGGAGTTTAAGCTTAAGTACCTTGTGAAAGCGCCATGGCATCTGAATCCAGAAGCCAGTATAAATATAATACAAACGAACATCTGTGTGGTGTGAATGAAAGTCGCTTTGAATATGACGTCACAAAGGACCATCTCCATGATGACAGAAAATTCTTCAATTTATCAGCTAGACTTCAATCAGAAATGGATTACAAATACAAACAATTATATAGTCTGATGAAGATCGTAAGGGATTTATAACAAAATGAATTTAACTGGAAAAATGTAGACATAATTATCAAAAATCAGTTCTTCAGTCTGAGGATGGAATATAAAAGGTTAAGCAACAAACTTTTATCCTTCCAGAGTAACGAAGATACACGGAAAATGTTACAAAAGGATTTTGATGCTAAAATGGAAACTTTTAATAAATTTATGGGATGTACAATGAGTTGGGTTTTTGAAGTATGCCAAAATAAAAGCCTAAACCAGCAACTTGACTTTTCTGGTAACCAATTCAAGGATTACAGAACGAAAGATGACTTCTCCTGCAGATTCTGTAGAGAAAAGCTAAGCAAAATGACACCTTTTATTAGCTAACTAAAAAGATTACAATATGCAAGCCCCTATCTTGCCTGAAGAAGGGGCCTGAGTTGCCTCGAAAGCTTGCATATTGTAATCTTTTTAGTTAGCCAATAAAAGGTGTCATTTTGCTTGGCTTTTCTCTACATTCATAATGGCTAACACGGTACAACACCCTAGTACTGCAGATTCTGCAAAAACTAAAAGACGTACAAGTACAGCAGCTACTTCAGTTAAAGACTCCCAAATCTCCGCAAAATCTAAAAGACGCGCAAGTTCAGCGGCTACTTCAGTTAGTGCCATCAGATCTCAAGAGGCAGCACATGCCGTGTTGTTGGCTAAAGCAGAGAACCAAAGAAGGCTACAGGCTCTAGAACCTGAAGAAATACAGTTGAAAGCCAAAAGAGAATTTGAAGAAATACGGTCCAAAGCTAAAAGAGATCAGTTGGCGTTGGAAACAGCTATCGCAGAATCTGATGCAAAATTGAGAGCTCTTCAAAGACGCAATCGAAGCTCAGATAAACCAAATTCTTATAATGTGCCTCCGAAACCAGATGTGAAATTTGAAAAGCCACAAGAAGCAAGTATTTGTGACTTTCCATATAAAAAATGAAAGTAAAAACAATGCTCAGCAACTGCTTTATGATCAACAAAATAAAGCACTAGCACCTCTTCAATAATCGCATTATGATAAGCTTCACGATCAACAGAAAGAACAACAGTATAAGACTCAAGCGCCTTATGTGCCATACAGAAAGATTCCAATATTTGACGGCGATCCCTTGAAATATGTGGATTTTATTGGAGCATTTGACCGAGCTATCGATGAAGTAATAGGGAATCCGTGAGATAAATTGGACTTCTTGGCACAGTTTACTAAAGGTTCACCTCACGAGATTGTTAAAACTGTAAATACTTGTCACCGTTAGAAGGTTACCAAAAAGCCAGAATGAAGCTTGAAAGTCTTTATGGAAACCAGCTACCGAAAACAGATGTATATATGAGAAAAGACAAAGGGTGGCCGCAAATAAAGCCAAACGATGGAGAAGGTCCGAGCGATTATGCAAACCTTCCTGGTGGATATACAAACATTATGCCCAACTTACAAAGCGGACAACAATTTGAAAGTAATGATAACCTTTGTACTAAATTCTCCAAACTTCCTCAAGACGTATTAGAGACTTGTTCTGATACTGGGGCCGGTAAAGAGTGTATCTTAGCTGTGACTCCAGTTAAAGTTAAGTCTGAAACGAATGAAAAATGTGTAGAAACATATGCTCTAAAAGACTCTGGCAGCTCAGTTACATTTTGCACAGAAAGTTTGCAAGAGCAGTTAAATCTTTCTAGAAGAAAGTCTCACATCTACATCAGCACTGTAGAAAGAGACAAAGTAAATAGACAGAAATTAATAAAGTGTTCAGTTTTAACGGAATTACAAGTCTGCGGGATAGAAGAAAATGCATTTTTTAACTTACCAGAAGTGTACGCAGTGAACTCTGTACCAGTGAAAAAGGAGAACATCTCTATGCAAGAAGATGTCAATAAATGGTCTTATTTAAAAGACGTGCATCTACCCCAGATAAATGCTGACCAAAGCAATAATATTGTAATTACAATTCTATTATTAATATTGTTGTTGTTAAGTACAAATGCCCGTATAGTCATGGAACCATGGCAAATCATACATAGCAAAGATGAAAGACTTTATGCTGTGAAAACATTCCATAGATGGATTGTTAATGGACTAATGATGGACTCAGACAAAGAAAGACTGCAAAGTTATTCAATCATGTGACAATAATTGAGGTAAAACAAATGTTACTCCAGCAATACAATATAGACTTTCCAGAACACAACTGTGAGGAAAAGGAGGAAATGTCACAGGAGGACATTAAATTCATGTGCATAGCTTCAGATACCGTCAGACTAACAGATGGACACTATTGCATTAATCTGCCTTTTAAAGATGAAACTCTTAAAGTGCCAAACAATCATTGTGTTGCAGAACAACACGCTATTGGACTTAAAAGGAAACTTACAAAGTATCCAACATACCATAAAGATTACAAAATTTTCATGAAAGACAGACATTTTAGACAAAAGATATGCCATCAAGGTACACACTGAACAGAGAACCCTTGAAAGAGAGAGAGTGTGGTACATATCTCACCATAGAGTATATCATCCAAAGGAAAATAAAATCAGAGTGGTTTTTGACTGTACAGCCACTTACCAAGGCTTTTCCCTAAATGAACAGTTGCTAAAAGGACCTGATTTAACTAATACACTCATTGGAGTTCTTACAAGATTCAGAGAGGAGCCAATTGCTCTCATTGCAGAGATTAAATCAATGTGTTATCAAGTGAAAGTTCCAGATGAAGACATACATCTTCTTCGTTTCCTGTGGTGGCCTGAAGGTAATCTAAACAATGAACTTGAGGAATACAAAATGACAGTGCATCTTTTTGTTGCAACTTCATCACCAAGTTGTGCTACTTGTGCCTTAAGAAGAACAGCAGAGGATGCAAAAGGCTCAGCTCCAGAAGAAGCAGTTAACACTGTGTTAAATAATTTCTGTGTTGATGATTGTTTAAAGTCAGTTGCTACAGAAGAACAAGCCATGAAATTGGCCAAAGATCTTCAAGCCCTGTGCTTAAAGGGAGGATTTTATCTTACAAAATGGATAAGTAATAACAGAGCACTCTTGTCGTCCATTCCTGAAGAAGACAGGGAAATAGATCAAAAAGACTTCGACTTAAGTCATGATTTGTTACCAGTTGAAAGAGCCTTGGGTGTTCAATGGTTCACACAAACTGACAGTTTCAAGTTCCAGGTAAAGCTGCAAGAGAAGCCTGCTACAAGACGTGGTATTCTGTCAGTGGTTAGTTCAATATATGACCCACTTGGATTTTTAACACCAGTCATACTGCCTGCTAAACTTATTCTAAGAGAACTGTGTAAAGAAAAATATGCATGGGATCAAGAAGTGGAAGTTAAGTATGTCCGGCAATGGAAAAAATGGATGGACAATTTACAGCTACTTATGGATTATAATGTAGATAGGTGCATTAAACCGCCTGGATTTGGTCAAATAATGACCGCACAAATGCATCATTTTGGAGATGCCTCGGAAAACGGGTATGGCACTGTTTCCTACCTCCTTCTGACTAACAGAGAAAATAAGAGACATTGTTTATTTTTAATGGGGAAATCAAGAGTGGCACCACTTAAACCTGTCACCATACCAATATTAGAACTTACAGCAGCAGTGGTTGCAGTCAAAATGGACAAAATGTTAAAACAAGAACTACAGATTCCCCTGCAAGAGTCAATCTTTTGGACTGACAGAACCACAGTACTAAGGTACATTGCAAATGAAAGTGCACACTACAAAACCTTTGTTGCCAACAGAATCGCAGCGATAAGAGAGCACACACAACCCTCGCAATGGAGGTATGTCACATCTGCACAAAATCCTGCAGATCAGGCATCAAGAGGATTAACAATAGAAAGCTTCATCAAAAGTAAGACTTGGATACAAAGCCCAAACTTCCTGCTACAGCCAAAGAACGAATGGCCTAAGAGACTGGATGAAGTAGACCTGTCTACTAACGATGTGTAGAAGAAAAAATCGAACCAGTAAAAAGACTTGTGGAGTACTATTCAGAATGGTTCAATTTAAAGAAAGCAATAGCATGGTTCCTTAGGTTCAAAGAAGTGCTAATGCATCTGAAAGAAGAGAGAAAAGCAATTCAACATACAATCAGTCAATCTAGACACAGCCCAGAAAAACAAAAAACATTAATCACAGAACATATGAAGGAATATAAATCAACAATGAGGCAAAAGCCATTGTCTCTAAATGACTTGTCTAAAGCAGAAGACGAACTTATTCACCTCAGTCAACCATAAGCTTACCCAGAGGAGGTTAAAGCCTTAAGTAAAAATCAGCATGTAAAGAAAGGTAGTAAAATCAACAAATTGTACCCAGTCCAACAAGAAGGAATATTTAGTGTTGGAGGAAGACTCAACAAATCTGCTATGCCAGAAGAGGCAAAACACCCTGCAATCATCCATATTACTAACCGAGAATGATAAACCGGATATGGACGCAGGTACATGGCATGCCCATGGACGCAGGAGACATAGTGCGCAGGCGCCGACAGCGAGCGAAGTCTGATCCACCGAGAACGAAGGAGTCACAGCTCAATAATGAAGGAGCTCAACTGAGCACAGACAATACGGAACCCTAACTGTCCACACTACACAGCATAGTCAAACCTGACATAGTACGGAAGGTGCTTGTGCCTACAACGCGCGTCTAACACACCGCAGGCAGACCCCCGTGATGTTACAGACGCCCCAGTGATACGGACTCCACAGCATATGTGAATCACATTACAGTAATACAATAATATGAGTACTCACAGACAAAACAAACACAACAGGTTTCGGCGTCCCGCCCCACAATCAAACCGGAGAGAGTACGGCATCCCCAAACGTCCACAAAACACAGCATAGTCAAACCCGAGATAGTACAGAGGGTGCATGCGCCTACAACGACTACCACATGAAACACACACATGGCACTGGAGGTATGAAATTAGCTCAACTAACGTAAATAAGCGCCTACAACGCGTCACGGCTCAAAAACAAAGGAGCTCAACTAACGTAAATAAGAAATGAAGCAACGCGCCCATAGGTAACGACATAGCCACACAAAAAAGAGTATTCAGCCCCCCGCCCCAGAGTGAAACGGGAAAAAGTACGGAGTCCACAAAGGTCCACAATACACAGCATAATAGTACGGAAGGCGCGAGTTAGTACGAAAGCCGAAGGTGTCTACAACGCGTAATAAGAATAAACGAACGCTTCGTTTTAAACGTATGTCATCCTCACACGTCCAAACTGTAATAAGAATAAACGAACGCTCCATATTGAACGTACGTCATCCTCACACGTCCAAACTATACAGCATAAGTGAATCACATTACAGTGATGCATTATTAACAGTACAACCACAGAAAACGCTCCGTATTAACAGTAAGTGCAATTATTCATATTACTAACGGTAAACAACGGAGAACTAATGGAGTCAAACTCATTCAAGGACAACACACCATCTTTACTACAAATGTTGTTCATGAAGACATATTCTAATAAATCTTTGTAATGTGCCATGCTATGGGTTCTTTACTTCCTATGTGCATCATCTACACCTTTACACTCCGATCTATCTCATACATACATCAATGTATTTCAGGATACCCAACGCCAGGGGTTGGTGAGCGAAGCGAGTTCAGAAGAATTCACATATTGCTACTATCATTATGCAACAAGTTCATAAAGAAATTGGACATTGTGGGCGTAATTACAAGATGCTACACCCTGTAACTCCTGGGTAAAGGGTCAAGTCATCAAGACAATGCCAGATGCAAAAGGAGCAGTCAGAAGAGTTTATGTGCAGACCAAGACCAGCACACTGGACAGACTTGTGAACAAACTAGGTCTGCTCCAGGAATCAGTAAATGATTGAAATGATTAATTTATCTTTTTGCATGCCTAATTTAAGCTTAGTGTTTGTGTTTTTACAGTAGAATTTAAGTTTTAAGTTTCTTAAGTTTGGTTTAAGTTAAGTAAAGCAGTCAAGGATCTTATTAAGTAATGTTAAAGTAATTGATTTCTGCCCTAGCATAAACAATTAAGGGCCAGATGTGTAAGAGCCGTTTTCCTAGTTATATAAGATTCATAAATATTTTACTAGATGGCAATGCATAATCTATGGGAGGTTCCTAAAACCCCCATAAGTAGAATTGTATTGGTATATTCTTGCCATTTCTAATAACTTTGAGTAAACATTATTCTTCAGTTAGTGACAGCCTTGCATTGTGTAAGGTGTAGAGGTTTTAAACTGTGACTGTGCCTGTGCACGTGCCAATGTGCTTATGGGCCTACCGGCTTTTTGAGTGTGTAAAGTAACTAGTAAAACAGCACTTATTTAAGTGCAGAGCCATGCGTTTAAAGCATACAGAAGAAGAAGCTAAGAATCTTTAAGTATAGAAAGAAGAAGTAAAGAACTTTTCCATCCATCCATTATCCAACCCACTATATCCTAAGTACAGCAACACGGGGGTCTGCTGGAGCAAATCCCAGCCCACACAGGGAGAAAGGCAGGAAACAAACCCTGGGCAGGGCGCCAACCTACCGCAGGGCACACACACACACCCACCCACACTACAGACAATTTAGAATTGCCAATGCACCTAACCTGCATGTCTTTGGACTGTGGGAGGAAACCCACACAGACATGGGGAGAACATACAAACTCCATGCAGGGAGGACCTGGGAAGCGAACCCGGGTCTCCTAACTGCGAGGCAGCAGCGCTACCTACTGCACCACCGTGCCGCCCAGTAAAGAACTTTTAAGTACAGAAATAACTAAAGTTCCTCAAGAAAAGTTAAGTTTAGACAAGATACATTTTTCTTTTTTTTTGCCTTTTATTCTACATATGTAACTTTTTTCTTTTATTCTTGTGTGGATTATTTGCTTTTAACTTTCACTAAATATTTTTAAAACGAACTTTTGGACTGAGAGATTTCTTTTGACACATGTTTTATCCGTGCTTGATCTCGCCTTATGCTTCGGCGGCTACACTAAAGTTTAAAACCTGCCTAAGATCGAAACCAGCCTTAGACTGAAAGCTTGAAAATTGCCTTGGATTATAAAAGAAAGTAACCTGCATGTTCTACGCCTGAAAACAGACTGTGACGAAAGAAAGCAAAGACAAGTTGAAAAAACTCGACAGGTACTTTTAATCTTCGTCTTTGATCTGAGTAGGACATATTTGAGAATTGCTAGTGCTCCACGCGGACTGTGTAAATTATAAAGGAGCTTAAGCTTAAGTACCTTGTGAAAGCGCCATGGCATCTGAATCCAGAAGCCAGTATAAATATACTCCTAACGAACATCTGTGTGGTGTGAATGAAAGTTGCTTTGAATATGAAGTCACAAAGGACCATCTCCATGGCAACAGAAAACTCTTCAATCAGTATATCATTTTTAAAGTCTCTGTTCTGTTATCTATCTAATCGAGGTTTTACTGTACTGTAATACAGTACATACTGTGAATGCCATAAAAGAAAGACTGGCATCCTGACAGATTCCTTGCCTGGACAGGATTCCAAATTGGAAAGATGTAGAAGGACATGCATCCTGGCCGTATTGGTTGAAGGTAACATTCCTGGCTGGCATGCCATAAAGGACAGAGGAAGACTGCTTCCTGGAGCCATATATTCCCCCTATACACAGGATGGCAGATTTCCTGTAGTAGAACTCCCATTTATACACCTGCAGGGCATATTTTAACTGTAGTCCTGAGAGGCAGCCCTGTTAGGGTACTTGGGTGCTGCCAGGTTGACCTGCATGGGAACACTACCACTAATCCTCCCAGAAGTGCTTCCAATGTGCAGTGCTGTGAAACCAAAAGTATTCCCAGGTCCAGTATAAAAGAATCCGCCTCTTCTACATCAGGGAGTCAGAGCGGAAGGCAGTGGATGACACTCATGGAAGAGTGGTGTAGGAAAGAGAGGAAGGTGATCAATTGTGTATTATTATTGTTCTGGACTGATTGAACCCGGTAATGAAATCATTGTATATTAAAATTAATATTATTTATTCTTCTTCTTATTATTGTTGTATTAACTGATTATTATTACATTATTGTATGTAACTAACTAATTACTATTGTACCAAAAATTGTGTTTGGTTGACTTATGTCTGATATTCTGGGCTCTGGGTCACCCCATGGTGGCCACAATGTATTTCTAACTGTGTCAAGTCGATAAGGATGTGCTAAGGCTCAGAACTTGTAACAATCACAATGCATCACTAAATGAGTGGGTCTCTGCCAATAACTGTAAGTAGAACTTTTTATGATACCTGCTACAATCAAGGTTGCCTGCAAAGGAACATGAAAGTCAGCTGTGATACTGGTTAAAACAGACATAATAATAAGAGACAGACATTTTGAGAAAGCTGGAAAGAGTCAGAAAGTAACAAGTAGGAGTCAGAAGACACGAGAGACATTAAAAACACATAAGAGCACATATAGTATGGGAAACATGATGATGAACATGGTCAATTGCCTGTTATGAATCCATATTAAATAAAGACTAGGTTTCAAAACATAGTGGAATGTCCATGCAAAGGAACCAAAGTACTACCACTACCAATAAATTGCCTCAATCAAACTATGAGCATGGTGAAAAGACAAATAATATATTATGACCATATTAATAATCTATATATGCCATACCACCAGGATTCAATTATAAATAAGCTGATTGTCCGCTGTCATATTCCAAAATCTCAGCAGCTGTAGAATCAACAGGAAAATCTGCATGGCCAGATGGATTCGTGAGAAAAATGTATAAAATAAAAAATCCAATTTAAGCAGTTGTGTTTTTGCGGGTTTTGAAAAATTTCCTCATTATAGAAATGAGTTTCTGTGAATAAAATTATGGCTGTTAGATTTTTTTTGTTTGCTGAATCCATTCCAGATGTTATTTTTTAAATTTATTTTAATGTTGCATCTTTTTATGACACCATCATGGTTTATGTAGGAACTAGTATTTTTTGCTGCAGTTGCCGCCACGTTACTAAGGAATTTGAATGGAAACACAGAGTCAGTGATGTCATTATCATCATTGTTTTAAGGTCAATCTCTTGCATTTTACTGAATGCACTTTAGTTTGTTTTTTTTAATTGTAATTTAGGGCTTTATTTTTGGTCTGGGGAACTAGACTCGTTTCTGGCTCATGTTTCTTTTTCTGGTTTCTATTTAAATGAATCTGCTCTGCAAAAAACAAAACTATAGCTATTCATGGTATCTATGTTCCTCCTCATAAAAGAGAAGGAGTTCTTACATAAAGTTCTACATCATATTTTTGTTCATGGTAGTGCAGTGGTTAGTGCTACTGCCATGCAGATCTAGTCATTGACTGTATGGATCATGCATGGCCTTTATGAACATGTGTGGGTTTTCTTCATACACCCCTAGAATATGTATGGGGTGTTACATGACAATTGGTTACACATGAGTGTGGGTGTGTACATGACTGAACCATGTGAACAACTGACATCTTACCCTGAGCTGCTTCTTGCTTTAAGCCTAATGCTGCACACTCCTTCAATCCTGAATTAGATTAAGACTTTCAGATAATTTTTATATTATGTTTGGTTAACTGTGAACTCCCCGGACCAATCTGTCTTCTATATGCTGATGTTAAAGTACTAACCAGGGCACTTTTAATCCAACGTTATATGATAAACTTCATCTTTATCAGAATTCTCTAAAGTTATGCTCTCTTTAATCACTAAAAATGTAATGAATAATTTAATATTGATAACTAACTGGACATGGATAGCTTTGAACGTGGTGGTTGGTTTAAGTGGTGGGGGTGGGTGACTAGAATACCAAAAAAAAAAAAAAACAAATGTGGAAAATTGTGCAGTCTTTACGCAGATGACGTGAAGTTAACTTTTTCCATTAACTTTTACATTTAGTTTCTAGAGTTTTACTATAGAACTTCAGAACATTAAAACAATCTAGATCAGAACAGGCCATTCAGCCCAACAAAGCTCACCTGTCCTATCCACTTAATTCTTCCAAAATAACATCAAGTCTAATTTTGAAAGTCTCTAAAGTCTTACTGTCTACCACACTACTTGGTAACTTACTAATGGTTCTCTGTGTGAAGAAAAACCTCCTAATTGTGTTCAATTTTCAGACCTCCAATTGTGTATTCAAACCTAAATTTCATTAAACATTAACATTAAATTTCATCTGCCACAACTCTGCCCAAGCCTATATGCTGTCCAAATCCCTCTGTGATGTTTCAGTAGATGCTGGATTATCCGTCAATCATTCTACCTTGGTATCATCTGCTAATTTAACAACAACAACATTTATTTATATAGCACATTTTAATACAAATGTTGTAGCTCAAAGTGCTTTACAAGATGAAGAAAGAAGAAAGAAAAACATAAAAATAAATTTAGGCAATGATAAGTAACAAAGAAAGAAAGTAAGGTCCGATGGCCAGGAGGATAGAAAAAAAAAACAAAACAAAAAAAAAAATCCAGAGGTTTGGAGAAAAAAAAACTGCAGGGGTTCCGAGGGAACGAGACCACCCAGTCCCCACTGGGCCTCCTACCTAACATAAAAGATCTAAATCAGTCCTCATGGTTTTCAGGCTTCACGTGGAAGAATTAGATGATGATGGTCATGTGGACATCCGGCCTTCAATCCATCAATGTGGGGACTGTATGGTGCCTTGATCAGGTGGTGGTGGCACTGATCGCCACCACAGAATACCGGAAAATGAACAGCAGAGAAAGTAGGGGTTAGTATGGATTATGGATCCATGATAAAAATGTTAATGAAATGCATATACAGAATATCAGGGTTACACTAAAATGAAGCTATGAGAAAGCCATGTTAAAATAATGTTTTTTTAGCAGTTTTTTAACGTGTTCCACTGTACTAGCCTCCCGAATTTCTATTGGTAAGCTGTTCCAGATTTTAGGTGCATAACAGCAGAAGGCTGTCTCACCACTTCTTTAAAAGGTTTGCTCTTGGAATTATAAGCAGACAATCATTTGAAGATCTAAGGTTACGATTTGGAGTGTAATGTGAGAGGCATTAAGAAATATAGGATGGAGTGAGATTATTTAAGGATTTGTAAACCATAAGCAATATTTTAAAGTCAATTCTAAATGGCACAGGTAGCCAATATAGTGACCATCATTAACCATCAAGTCAGAGGGGGACACTTTTACATTTTTTTGTGCACTGGGTGGTTCCATTAGGCACCCACTGTTGGGACTGGGGGGTGAGAAGTTAAAAGGCTGTCTGTACTTATTAATGGTATTTGCTGTCCTGCAAGGGAATCACTGCTTTGAAGTTTGGCCTTAGAGAATGTTTGTATTTATCTGGCTTAGAAATATTGGTTTCTAATCAGCATATCTGTACTTATTAATGTTTGGTAACCATACATTTTGTTAACTTGTGTTTTTATTAATTGTTAAACCCAGGTAATTTAGATGTGCCATTGATTAAACTGTTTGTCCAGGACTGACAACAGCAGGGGCTGAAGTAAATATAAACTGCTGGCCAGCAGAAGGCAGGGGGAGAGTCCACAGGAAACGCTGCCAAGACACTCGGACAGGGCACAGGGGCTCACAGGCAGACAAGGGTACCTGGCTGGCACGACGTGAGGCACAAGGACGGCAACATTGACTTCCAGGGAGGAATAGACAGCTCCACAAGGAGACGCCAGTTGTGGGTCCAGCGAAAGAGGGAAGCCGCATGAGAGGACCAAGCGAAGCTGACAGACGAGGAATGAGGCGTGCCTAGGTCCCAGCCACACAAGGAGCCCAGAGTGGAAGAAAAAGGAACAACGAAGAAACGCTGACAGGGAGTCAACAATTTGACACAACTTCTGCCGGGAACAGAGTGCATCCATGAACAATTAAGTGTTGGGGTAACACAGTGCCCAAACTGGACTCTGCACCACTAAAGGTTGTATCCTACAATTCTTGTTTTTACGGACTTTTAGAGTGTGGACTGTGTATTTTCCTTTTAAAAAAAAGGAAATTAATTCCTGATATGTTTAGGTTCTGTTATGTTCGTTTATCTTTTTAATGTACCTTATATTGTCTTGTACAATAGAACTTACTGTTGTTTTTTTCTAAATTACTGTTGTGTCTTTCATTGTGTGTTTACTCACCGCCCAATTTAAAGAAACCTGTGTGCTATTACTGGTAAATTTCAGGAGTTCCCAGTCTCTTAATAAAACTGGGTGGCGTAGTCGGATATTTTAATGGTGTCTAAGTTAGATTACCTTTATAGTGTGACCAGACACCTGTGACAATCATATTATTTGTATTCCTATCCAAATCATTTATATATTTTAAAAATAGTAGCCGCCCTAGCACTGATGCCTGTGGGACGCTACTCTTAACTTTACCCGATTCTGATAAGGTTCCTTGCATCATCACCCTCCCACTTCCAATGTTTTAGCCAATTCTGCACACGACATCCTGAATTCTCCCCTATTTTATTTTGATGATAAATAATATCATTTGGTCCATTTTTATCATATCCTTTTGTTACTCTTTCATACAATTCCAGAATGTTGGTAAAATACAGCCTCCCTCTTCTGAACTCATGGTGACTGTTCAAAAAAAAAAATTCCTTGACAAATGTTGCCCCATCTTCTCTTTAAAAATTCCTTCTATTAGTTTACCTGTAATGCATGTTAAGTTTACTGGCCTATGGTTGCTTGGATCATATTTGCTATTTTCCAGTACTTTGGAATTTCACAATGACTTCCTAAAAATATGTGTCAAGAGTTTTTATATGTAGTCACTTAATTTCAGGTCCCACACATTGACACTCACATGGAACCAATATGTGGTTTAAAATGAACCTGGCAAGCAGATCTTTTAGAATGTGGCAAAAAAACTGGAGTACTCAGAGTAAAACCCATGTAGACACAGGGAGAGCAAGCAAAATGCAAGTGGTTAGTGACCACTTATCCATTGTGCTCAGTCAAAAAATGATTATTTTATATTATAGTATACATGATTATTTTTTATATGAATGTTCACATTTTCCTGTACTAAAATAGCAATCAATCAATACTTTTACAGAATATTACATGACCATTAATAGTATGCATTTTTATAAAATGTTTTCCTGGGAAAATGGGATTACAAAAAGAAGTAATATATATACAAACTGAGCAGTATAATAAACACACAAACAAAACACTGAGGGATGACAGGAGGAACTTAGAAGTAAAACTGACAGAATTTAAAGAGCAATTATAAAAATACAGAACAGCAACTAAACAACAAACAATGCAATAAAGAGAGAGAAAGTATCATTATGTAACAAAAGGCTATATAAAAAATTAAACACAGCTGCCATAGAAATGTACAAAACAGGGTGCAAAGAAAAAGAACAGGGGACATTGATAAATTCTGAATAGTACTTTCATGGCTAGCACATAAGTTAAGTAGTGAGACTACAATTAAAAAGCCAGAGAGAGCAGGTAGGTTTTCAATCTGGATTAGGATGATAAAGCAAATAAGAGAATTATTTACTGAAGAAGAATAAATGATTTAGAGTGTAGTAATCACAAAGCTGAATAAGTGTTTGTTGTGAGTTAAAATAAAAGAAGAAAAACAAGTTTTGGAGCACTGAGATGTTGTAATGATGGTGTTACAAGCAACAAAGCAAGACTGATTTTGTAATGTCTGCATAGGCCTGGTGGGTGTGTGCATGTGTGTGCGTGTGTGTATGTATGAGAAGGCCACAAAACTTGGTAGTCTTCCATCAGAAACCTTTCAGATATTGTTTTCTATAGTTTGCACTTCATGGCGGCATTCTGATATATGAAGCAACAAGAATATTTCACACCCTGAACTGATTTGATTAGGAGATATGTGTGCCTGTGTATGCTTGACATACCACTGGACGCAACCAATTGCCACTTAGGAAAAAAGCTAAACAGGTCTGCACAATTAAACTTCAAAACGTTTTAGTTTAATTGTCAATAATTACAGTGGTACCTCGGTATACATCCTTAATCCGTTCCAGATCCTTTGACTTATACCAAACAGGACGTATACCAAACGAATTTTTCCCATAAGAAATAAAGGGAAAATGATTAATCTGTTCCCATGAAAAAAAATCCTATTGTTATTGGCATATTATACATTGATGGGGTTGTATAAAATAATTTAAACACTGCTTAATACTAAAATACATAAATACAAAAGCAATTAGATGAAATAAATTAAAATTTAAACTCACTTTAATTTTTAATAATGTCTTTGTTTTTCACAATCGTAGATACCGTCGTTCTCGGCATATGGTATGCAGCAGCCATGTCCCTGATACGCATGCCACCTTCATACTTTTCAACAATCAATTCAAATTTATGCGAAAAAACACAAAATCACGTGAAAATTCACAGAGTTATAGCGCGGGTTGTTCACTGAATGCTAGCAACTGGCATACTGATGCTCGTGGGCAGCATAGGGTAGCGTGCGGTGTGACGAAGCAGGTCCGCTCCACGCTCCCATAAGTCCTTACGGGGAGTCCTGAACCCGACAGCATTGGTAATGCAACCGAGATGAGCTGACAAATGAGGACAATTCTCAAATGAAGCCAGGGGATAGCGCAAGAATGCCAAGTGCTTTTATTTAAAACAAAAATCAGTGTCCAAACAAAAAGTGCAGTGCATCTGGTTTCAATAAATAATTATTTAATAAATATCTATAAAAACAAGTGTTCTGTGGGGATAAAAACAATAATAAATAAATCTGATAAAATCCGAGGTTAAAAATGCAGTCTCACTCTTCCCGATCACAGTCCACCTGTGCAGGTGCAACTCGCTCCAACTACCTCATTAACTTACCCACGGTTGTGCAATCATGCCCACGGAGAACGACATGGCTATACAGGTTAAAACCTGGCCCTTTTTTTGAAGCCGCGGACCCGCTATACCACACGCGGTGTTCTAGCACACGAGTCGTATTTCAAACAAAGGTCGTATACCAAGCTAAATTTTTCGCGTCCAAACAGGACGTATACCAAGTTGGACTTATTCCAAAGCAGACGTATACCGAGGTACCACTGTATTTTTATTTGTATTCACAAACACAACAAAAATATAATTAGAATATATTTCCATTGCATCACATTTAAGTACAAAATTGAAAAGAAATGTAATTAAAACTTAACAAACTGCACACTTTATTAATTTAAACGATATTGTTCTAAATCAACTTATCAATAAACCATTTAGACAAACTAATATTTTTATACATATATTGTGACCACAAATGGGTGACCCACAGCCCCAGACTCCAGACACAAGTACACACGCTCACCGGTGCTCATCCCGCAACGAGCTCTTCTACCTCTATCAAGGCTGCTCTCTTGAACGTGAGATCAGTGTCTAATAAAACCTTTATTCTGCAAGACTTTATTATCTCAAATAATCTGGATTTCTTTTTCATCACTGAAACCTGGATTTTAAATGGTGACTCTTCATGTTTTACTGACTTGGTACCTTCAGGTTATTCATTTTTAAACTCTCCGCGGCTGACTCGTCGTGGTGGGGGCATTACCACTGTTTTTAAAAGTATGTTCTTGTGTCAGAGCCTTACAAGGGGTCCGTTTAGCAACTTTGAACTGCAAGTTTTCGAAGTGTGCAGCTCCCCTTCTTTGTTGTTTGTCGTAGTTTATAGACCTCCTGTATTTAATGATTCCTTCATTTCTGAATTCTCTGATCTCCTGGCTGATATTAACCTCTCCCATCACAAAGTATTTATTGTTGGCGATTTTAACATTCACGTTTGTTGTCAATCGAAACCTTTGCTTAATGACTTTTTATCACTATTGGACTCATTTGATTTTATCCAGCATATTAATACGCCAACTCACTTTCTCGGTCACACCCTTGATCTCGTTCTTACTCGTGATATTTCAGTTAATAATATTGATTTATGTGATGTTTCTTTCACTGATAACTTTTTTATAATGATGGATATGAATATTACTGTTGATGTCCTGACTACTAGCTGTCCCCCACGCTGCTTGCGCTTTTTACATTCTTCTATTATATCCGATTTTAAAACCATATTCTCTAGTCTTGATGTCCATGTCCTAAATAATGGCATCGATGATTCTGTCTTAAAATTTAATTCTTCTTGTAAAACGGTTTTAGACTCAATTGCTCCGCACAAGATACGCTGTAATAAGGGAAGACCTGCTCCCTGGCTAAATGAAACTACGCGATCGCTGCGCCGCGCCTGTCGAGCTAGTGAACGGCGTTGGAAAAAAGATGGACTGATTGTTTCTTAACAGATTTTTAGGACTTCTCTATTCAACTTCCAGGGAGTCTAAACATGATTTCTTTGCTGATTTAGTATCCCGTCATTCTAAGAATCCTAGGGTTTTATTTAATTCAATTAATGCGGCCATTCACCCTCATTCTGTGATGGGATTAAATAGCACTGTTCATTCATGTGAGCAGTTTCTATCATTCTTTTTCAGCAAAACTGATACTATCCGCTGCGGCATTGTTCAAACTGGCTATGAACTTCCTACTGTTAAACAGGGCATTGCCTTAGAATCCTTTGATCTAATCTCACTTTCAAAGAACTATTGACACCCTTAAACCAGCTCCCAGCCCTCTCAATATTGTACCACCAGGCCTCTTAGTGGAAACCTTTGATGTTTAGGGCCCATCTTTACTAGCCATTATCAATGATTCTATAAGTGCGGGGGTTGTACCCTCATTTTTTAAAACATGCTGCGGTCCATCTCTGTCTAAAAAAGGCAGAATTAGATCCTGGAGTTTTAGCCAATTTTCGCCCAATTTCCCAACTGCTATTTCTGGCTAAAATGCTAGAAGGAATTATTTATAATCAATTGGTCGATCACCTTAACTCCAATAATTTATTTGAGATCTACCAATCTGGCTGTAGCTGCTGGAATACAAGGTGCTATCAGGCACGGGTAAAAGATTTGTTTTAAAAGTATTTAGTGAAAGTTAAAGGCAAATAATCCACACAAGAATAAAAGGAAAAATAGTTACATATAGAATAAAAGGCAAAAAAAAAGAAAAATGTATCTTCTATAAACTTAGCTTTTTTTGAAAGAACTTTAGTTAGTTCACTACTTAAAGATTCTTAATTTCTTCTTCTGTACACCTTAGCATATGGTATGGTACTTAAGTAAACAAGTTTTCTTTACATGTTATTTCTCACATTCAAAGAGCCCGCAGGCCAACAAGCACGGTCACGTGCATAAGCACAATCACGAGCGCGAGTACAGTCGTGGTTAAAAACCGTATGCCTATACACCTTATACAAGGCAAGGCTGTCACTAACTGAAGAATAATATTTACTTGAAGCAGTTAGAAATGGCAAGAATGTACCAATAGAATTCTACTTACGGGAGTTATAGGAACCTCCCATAGATTATGCATTGTCATCTAATAAGTATTCATAAATTTTATAGAACTAGGAAAATGGCTCTTACACTGGCTTTAGGCGTTTTCATGGTGTTGAAACAGCCCTCCTGAAAGTATTTAATGACGTCTCTATTTTTACGGACTCAGGTGACGCTGCAGTCCTTCTCCTCCTTGACCTGTCCGCTGCTTTTGACACTATTGTGAATTGTGTATTTCCCCTTGGGATTAATAAAGTATCTATCTATCTATCTATCTATCTATCTATCTATCTATCTATCTATCTATCTATCTATCTATCTATCTATCTATCTATCTATCTATCTATCTATCTATCTATCTATCTATCTATCTATCTATCTATCTATCTATCTATCTATCTATCTATCTTTTGCAAACCTCAAATCCGCAATCTTGGTGTAATCTTTGACAGTAACCTCTCTTCTGAGAAACAAGTAAATTCTGTAGTCAAGAGTTTCTTTTTCCAGCTTCGTGTATTAGGTAAGATCAAGCCTTTTTTATCTTTTAGAGATCTTGAAAAAGCTACTCGTGCTTTTATTTTTTCTCACCTTGATTACTGCAACTCTCTGTATTCTGGGATTAGCAAATCCCTGATACACAGGTTACAGTTGGTCCAGAATGCTGCTGCTCACTTTCTGGTTGGGGCAAGAAAGTATAACTCTGTTTCTCCTATTTTAGCTTCTTTACACTGGCTGCCTGTCAGTTTTCGAATTGATTTTAAAATCTTGTTGCTAGTTTTTAAATCTTTGCATGGGCTTGCTCCTGCCTATATATCCGAATTGTGTGTTTTACACCAGCCATCCAGAGTGCTTAGATCTTCTGGTCAGTTGTCTCTTGTTGTCCCTCGTACCAAGTGTAAAACCAAGGGGGACAGGGCTTTTGCAGCTGCTGCTCATCGCCTGTGGAACTCTTTACCTCATCATATAAAGGAGTCGTCTACAATTGAACTGTTTAAAACAAGATTAAAGACTCATTTCTATTCACTTGCATTCCGTGACCTTCAGTAATACTGATGGTTTCCTCATTGTGATTATATAACATTACTTCTATTTATTATTTATTTTATTTTCATTTATGTTCATATATTTTTATTTCTATTTATGTTATTCATGTTATTTGTTTGTTTTTCTTTTATTCTATTATTGTAAAGCACTTTGACCACAGCATTCCTATGTTGCTTTAAATGTGCTATATAAATAAATTGACATTGACATTGACATCGACAGATACAGTCATGGGTTCAGATATACTTATTTTATGAACCTTTTAGTGTCCTCTTTCCTTCTGTTTGGTACAGTGATATGCATAATTCCCTTCTTCCTACCTCTTTACTCCACTCCTACAATACAACACAATACAACTTATTTTTGTATAGCGCTCTTCACTGAGTGCAAGCACAGAGTGCTGTGAACAATTCTGTCAAAATACAAGTATGGATTATACTAATTACTAAATATAGCATTGGTTCACATATAAATACAGATTTGTTAAAACACACAAAGATCAAGGTAGACACTGTTTAAACATAGAAATTAACATTAGTTGTGTAATAGTTGAGTATCGTCAACCTCGCAACTCCAGCTCCTAGACTGAGGTTAGGAGACCCCTCTTATGCTGGTCCGGGGATATTTCTCGTGCTGCAACATTGCACTCAGAAACATTCGAACCTATGTACATTAAATAAGGGTCTTCTCACAAAAGTGTCCTCTGGAAGAATCCAAGAACCCCAACAGTTCTGTTTTAAAATTGAAAGTGTGCCAGAGGAGCCTTGCCACCTGTCATACTGGGGGATGAACTGTTCCAATCAGACATTATCCTCCAGTTAATCTGTTATCTAAGGAACCACTGTCCATCTAAGTCTGGATACCAGTCTATCCACTATGTCTTTTACAATATGTTAAGAAAACAACCTTACATATTTATTGACTTACAAATAACTTCTCTAGTTTTTGTTACCCCTTATGTTTTTTGATTCAAAACTTCATTTTGGTTGCCCATCGTTTTTATGGTGTGCCTGTATGTATCATCCTGCAGTAGTCCACCATCATACTGACTCCTCAATGTCCCTGGAACCTTCTTTCCATCTCCTTGATGTAATCTTTCACCCTGCTGTTCCAAGATTTTCAGGGAAAAATTCCAAATGTGAATCCAAAAAGTGAACTGTGAGACTAATGATGCAACCCAATTCTTTAAACTTAACTAATACATTTTTCACCATTTCTTTATATAATTTGGATTTTTATTGTTACTTAAAAACTTTTGTGAATGACACCCAAGCTCCTTGTTCCAGGGTCCTCATGTATAAACGGGGCGAACACACAAAAATGTGGTGTATGCTCATTTCCACACACACTTCGAAATGTATAAAAACCAAACTTTGTGTAAATCCACAGACATTTTCACAGCAGCCTCACACCTTTTATACGGACTTTTCTGCTCAGTTTTGCAAATTGGCGGCACCCAGCGTTGAAGCAGTGCTATTGTTTCTGTGTCTTTTCCCTTCTTTTCATATTCGTATCCATAACACAGGATTTATCAAATACACTGAAATTAATTGCATATCATTTACAAACTTTAGTTCACTTGATTGTAATTATTCTGTAACAATATAATGGTGCATGGAATTGACAAACTTTTCCAACTGCCACAGCTGCTTTAGCATTGTTTGAAAACATTGCAAATGTAAGAATTAGAAGAGTGCGTATTTATAGTAGATGATAACTGGCTTCTAAGTTGATTTCGATTTCCAAGAGCTATTAATCTTGGAGTTGTGTGCTGAACTGGTGCGGCTTTACAAAAGCAGACTTTGAGGAATTGTGCTCTACTTTTGCAATTTCTGTCCACTCTTGGGTTTTATTCCACAGGAGCTTTTCAACGTGAACTTGTTGACCAATCGTGTATTTCACAATCATCATTGAGTCGCACAATACCAGCTGTCTATGATGGCTTATCATCCAGATATATAAGATTTCCTTAAACTGTGGTTGAACTGAGAAATATCAAAGCACAATTCGCAGCAATGTCCAGTTTTCCATATGTAATCAGAGTGGTCAGGTGCACACACATTGCTATTGCAACAGCGTTGGACAAGTTACATCATCCAGGGACGAATTACCAAAAGAATGGCTGACATTACATCATCTATATTTGCAGAGCCTATAAAAATGGCAACTCTGCACTGTTGCACATGCTTTTTTGCAACTCATGTGGCAAAAGGCAAGCTGTCCTTTTAAGAATAGTGAGTCACCTCAAAGAGCCATGTAAAGAGCAGGGAATCTATCCATTGTGGCACTCGCCACCTACAGTTAGGTCCATAAATATTTGGAAACAGACAACTTTTTTCTAATTTTGGTTCTGTACATTACCACGATGAATTTTAAATGACACAACTCAGATGCAGTTGAAGTGCAGACTTTCAGCTTTAATTCAGTGGGGTGAACAAAACGATTGCATAAAAATGTAAGGCAACTAAAGCATTTTTTTAACACAATCCCTTCATTTCAGGGGCTCAAAAGTAATTAGACAAATTAAATAACTGGAAATAAAATGTTCATTTCTAATACTTGGTTGAAAACCCTTTGCTGGCAATGACAGCCTGAAGTCTTGAACTCATGGACATGTTTTGGGTCATTGTCCATCTGTATCATGAAACACTGCCCAATCAATTTGACTGCATTTAGAAGGATTTGAGCAGACAGTATGTCTCTGAACACCTCAGAATTCATTCAGCTGCTTTTGTCCTGTGTCACATCATCAATAAACACTAGTGTCCCAGTGCCACTGGTAGCCATGCACGCCCAAGCCATCACACTGCCTCCACCGGCCTCCACCGTGTTTTACAGGTGATGTGGTATGCTTTGGATAATGAGCTGTTCCACGCCTTCTCCATACTTTTTTCTTGCCATCATTCTGGTAAAGGTTGATCTTGGTTTCATCTGTCCAAAGAATGTTTTTCCAGAACTGTGCTGGCTTTTTTAGATGTTCTTTAGCAAAGTCCAATCTAGCCTTTCTATTCTTGAGGCTTATGAGTAGCTTGCACCTTGCAGTGCACCCTCTGTATTTACTTTCATGCAGTCTTCTCTTTACGGTAGACTTGAATATCGATACTCCTACCCCCTGGAGAGTGTTGTCCACTTGTTTGGCTGTTGTGAAGGAGTTTCTCTTCACCATGGAAATGATTCTGCGATCATCCACCACTGTTGTCTTCCGTGGACGTCCAGGTCTTTTTGCGTTGCTGAGTTCACCAGTGCTTGCTTTCTTTCTCAGGATGTACCAAACTGTAGATTTTGCCACTCGTAATATTGTAGCAATTTCTCGGATGGGTTTTTTCTGTTTTCGCAGCTTAAGGATGGCTTCTTTCACCTGCATGGAGAGCTCCTTTGACCGCATGTTGTCTGTTCACAGCAAAATCTTCCACATGCAAGCACCACACCTCAAATCAACTCCAGGCCTTTTATCTGCTTAATTGATAATGACATAACGATGGACTTGCCCACACCTGCCCATGAAATAGCCTTTGAGTCAATTGTCCAATTACTTTTGAGCCCCTGAAATGAAGGGATTGTGTTAAAAAAATGCTTTAGTTGCCTCACATTTTTATGCAATTGTTTTGTTCACCCCACTGAATTAAAGCTGAAATTCTGCACTTCAACTGCATCTGAGTTGTTTCATTTAAAATTCATTGTGGTAATGTACAGAACCAAAATTAGAAAAAAAGTTGTCTGTTTCCAAATATTTATGGACCTAACTGTGTATGTTACACTATATAGGTGCCTTCAGAGAATGAATTTGTTTATGTAAATAGAAAATATTTCTACTCTATTAATGTGCTACTCAATAGTCTACCAAAAGTGTGTTGCATTGTGCAAGCATGTAGTGTGGTGCATAATGTGGCATACAATTGTGGCTTGCCTGTACCTAAAGAGATGTGGTATGATGAACCTGACCCTGACCTACCAAATGATCAGCCAAATCGGACTTCATTCAGATGTAATTAGCAGAATGTAAAAACAGGCAATCAGATGCAGCATTTATTTTTTAACCAAGTCATTAAATTGTTGGTCAATATCACATAGTACAGCCCTTATTTTCCTTAGTTCATTGGCCACATCTCTTACAGCATCCACTATTGCATTTTGTGAATCCAGAACAGCATCTGTCAGCACACCGCCAGATGTTTGCCCAGTGGTTTCCAAGGCAGAGGTGTGGGAGGAGCCAGTGCCCAAAGATGTGCTGGGCACAGCAGCACCATCACAGTGTGGATTTGTGACCTCAGCACAGGGGTTAGCTTTTGTAATATTGTCTTAAACAGAATAAACAGACGGTAGGCTGTGACTTGCATTTTCACGTTGGCTTTGATAACTGACCACTGTTTTATTTCGAGCACTGTGTGACTTTCTGAACATGAACTTTCGAGTGTCTCAGCCACTCTGTATCACTTGATCAATTTCCTTTTAATGTTTATACCTCAGCTTAAGCCAACAAATAGTCTGTTTTTCCTTGCCTCCACTTCACATTGTCTGAAATTCTTCTTTTGTCCATGTGCTTTTGCCATTGTCTTTTAACAAAACATTGAACAGAAGGGGCTATTTATATTGATTTGCACGTTCAAATATGTGAAATTCTCAGAAGAACTGGGGTGGGGCTGAGGCGTGTACATGTGCATTAAAGTTCACGTTCATTGGGATTTATAAAGGGGAAGTGCATGAAACTTGGCATACACATATTTATATGCATCTGGATTTTTGTTGTGCATACACACATTTCCAATTTTGTCCGTACACCATATTTTAGTGTGAATTCTATGCATGTCGTTATATATTAGGCCCCATGTCTTTCATCGCACAGATTCTGCATCAAAAATAAGTTTTCTAATATTAGATTTGGTATAAATGCCCTTTTTCATTTTATTCTCAGATAAATCTTGAAACATTCTACACAAATAGAAAAAATGCACCATCTTTTGATAGGATTTTGACAAACTGCTTCATTAAACCAAGCTTAATAGGAAGCAGTGGTAGCAGCACTTTATCTGAATCCGCCAGGTTAGGTCTGATGATGTTTTTGTCACCAAGCTGTTACTTTAATATAGCTGGCTATTCCTTCAGAACCTAATGCTCATTTTTGGCTCTGCTGTCCCACTCAGAGAGAAAACATGGGCTTTTAATGGCTCACATGTTGTTACCTGCAGCTATGACTGATCATCAATGTTCAATTCCTGCTAATCTCCAAAGTTATTATCAAATAAAATAACTGTTTTGCTTTAAAGATCCAACCTGTGAGCAAGTCACCGCATCATTAAGTCACATGTTTTGGGAATTTCCTACAATGATACTGTCAGTCAGTCAGTCAGTCATTTTCCAACCCGCTATATCCTAACACAGGGTCACGGAGGTCTGCTGGAGCCAATCCCAGCCAACACAGGGTGACAAGGCAGGAACAAAAAAAATCCACCACAGGAACAAATTCGGCGCCAGTCCACCGCAGGACACACACACCAGGGACAATTTAGGATCACCAATGCACCTAAACTGCATGTCTTTGGACTGTGGGAGGAAACCCATGCAGACACGGGGAGAACATGCAAACTCCACGCACAGAGGACCCGGGAAGTGAACCCAGGTCTCCTTACTGCGAGGCAGCAGCGCTACCACTGCGCCACCTTGGTGCTCATGATACTGTTGTAGTGTGAAATTATGTATACAAGTTGCTAAATATTTTATGTCTTTATTTGCAACTTAGACAAAGCAATTGTGAGGGATGGCCGGCAGTTTATCCTGGCCAACACCCCCAGGTTGCTAGAGGGAGTACTCCCAGCAGCATAGAGGCGCCCCAAATTCCCACAGGGCATTATGGACAATGGAGTTCGGATGCACAGCCCTGCTGGATGCCATGGGGGCCGCCAGGAGACGCTGCAGGGAGGCACAACTGTTTTTATTATAGCCCAGAAGTACTACCTCATCATGGGAATGGAAGAAATGAAGTACTTCTGGGCTGAAGAAAAGGAGAGTTTCCCATCTGACCCGGAAGTGCTATGAAATCACATGGACTGAGGGATAGAAGCACTTCCGGGTCAAGGAATATAAAAGGACTGTGGGAAACCCCAACAGACTGAGCCGGAGTTGGGAGGGAGTGCAACAGAGCTGCTGGGAGGTGTGGAAGATTTTGTTAATTGTGATTATTGATTTATTTGTGTATAGTGGAGGTGGAGGTGTTTGTTGCACACTTTTGTTATAATAAATTAATTATTGAGAATTTTATCTGGTGTTTTGGCGTATTGTCTGTGGGTTAGGAGGTGCGACAGCGCCCCCTACTGTCACACAATGTAATATCAGTGTTATACCATTGATAAGAACAGCAATTATTTGATGTTTAAGAACCCCTCCTCTTGTATGACAGGGTCGGGGGAAGTGCCTAAGACCAGTTTGGCAAGTGATTCTCTTCAGGGCTCTCTCAATCAACCCCCACAGGAAAGCTAAATTACCTAGCTGGCAAGCATCAGCTCAACAAATGGTGTTGGGGGAAGGTGTGAAAGGTATTGTGTGCCCACATTGGTCTGAAGTATGGCTGTTTGAGATTCAGAGACAATTCTGTAGCACAACACCCTATTGGTGTAATGATTTGGACAAAGAATGTATATATTTGGTTGCTTTACCCCTCCCTCTCTCTCTCACACACGATCATGATGAAGGAGTATCTCACACACCATGGACTGAAAAGAAGACCACACTGAGAACAACAACTTACCACCCATACTGAGACAAGAATGCGGACAGTTCTTAAGAAAGCTGACTAAAAATGATGACTTAACTAAAGACATTTTAAGTAACTAAGAAGTCTGTGTGTCGCCAGAAACTATACATCAGCATTTATAAAGTTGTATGGTTGCCAATATTCAAATGTACTTTGCTTATTGTTATTATTTTATGAATATTATAAATAATACTTTATTTAAAGTGTAACTTAACTCCTACTTGTCTTTTACTCCTGTAATTGCCTGAGGTTATAGATGTAAAAGGGAAGGTGGGGAGAAATTATAAAGTACAATATCTTACAAACAGTTATAAGTCTATAGAATTTGGCGCATTCTGACAAAAGATACACATTAGAGAATAAAAAAGGGGAAAACAGAGTAATACAGAATTCTACCAAGACAAAACAGATACCATTTGGGGAAATCATATTTGAATATCACCTGGATTTAATTTAAAGCCATTTTTACATTTTAACAGCAATATTTGTAGTACATGAGATGAATGTTTGCTATGAAAAGTGGTTGTTATATTCTATACCACACTACTTGTACAAAGACTTTTTTTGCTCAGTTAGATAAAAAGCAATACACCCTTTATAATTCAATGGCAAATCTATATTAACTTAAATGGGAAAAAAAACAAATTCCCTTTATGAGGATCTGTTCAATTTTTTTTTTCAGAATTTAGAAAGAACTTGCCCTGCGGTGGGCTGGTGCCCTGCCCGGGGTTTGTTTCCTGCCTTGCGCTCTGTGTTGGCTGGGATTGGCTCCAGCAGACCCCCGTGACCCTGCAGTTAGGATATAGCGGGTTGGATAATGGATAAATGGATGGATAGAAACAACTCATTAGCATACTTCTAACTTGATAGGGCTATGCTCCAACTTTTTATTTTATTTGGTGTTTTAACGTGAAGTATTTTAGATGGGTCTCTCTCTTTGTATAGCTCTCTTTGTAGGATGGGGTTGTCACACACGAGCACTTAGGAGACTGTCAACAAGCCCAGAGGTGAGTGAAGGTATAAAGGATGAAGGGTTGTTTGATGGTATTGATATCTCTCTCTCTAACTTTCCAGAACCAAAGAAGACAAATAAGCACTTACCAACATCAGTTCACATTCCAGAAAATGGCCGTCCATCCACTACCTCATCTTCCCCGTCACTTCTGGCTTCCATTGATGACATCACTTCCGGTCCTCCATTGACAACGTCACTTCCGGCTTCCGATGAGGATGCCACTTCCGTCCTCCAGTGATGACGTCATTTCCTTCTTTATCATTTCAACAGCCATTTTCTCTGTATAAAAGTACCCTCAATCCTCTGTATTTTGTCAAAGATCTGATTTTTTACAGTATTGACCAATTTTGCTAAAGACCAGAGCAATATACGGGGCCAATCCCCAACTCTTTATATTGGTTTTTGTGACTTCTTATCACAGGGTTCAATGATGAGTTTCATGGATTGCTTCAAAACATTTCATTCTATTTGCTATGTTATTCACATTTGCTTGAATGTGGTGTGTTTTAGCATAATGAATTTTTTAAAATAAAAGGATTAAAAAAGAGAGATCTGCATAGTTCATCAGAAAAGTGATTAACATAGATATCTGTTGCAACAATGTCAAAGTAAGTGGTCAGGCAACTGACTGTCACAACTCTTGTGCTGGTCACTAAGGAAGATGGGGGTAATTTCATCAGTTTAATTAAAAGGAGTCAAGCTTTGAAGTTGTCAAGGCGAACCCAAAAGAGAAACTCAGTTATATGTGTTTTGAGTTTTAGGATAAAAGCAGACATTCTAGCAATTAGAATTTCCATGGTGGAAAAGCAACCACATGTGACTTTGCAGAACTAGGTGGCATCAGCATAAAAGTGGAATGTGAGGTGAGGCTAGTGTATCAGGCCCCCCACATGCAAATATGAACTGCATATCTTTCAGTGACCTGGGGACCTAGGTTCGCCTCCCGGGTCCTCCCTGTGTGGAGTTTGCATGTTCTCCCCGTGTCTGCATGGGTTTCCTCCGGGTGCTCCGGTTTCCTCCCAGTCCAAATACATGCAGGTTAGGTGGACTGGCGATTTTAAATTGTCCATAGTGTGTGCTTGGTGTGTGGGTATGTGTGTGCGTGTGTCCTGCCTGGGGTTTGTTTCTTGCCTTGCGCCCTGTGTTGGCTGGGATTGGCTCCAGCAGACCCCCGTGACCCTGTAGTTAGGATGTAGCAGGTTGGATAATGGATGGATGGATATTTTTCAGTGCCAAGGATGAAAGGTACCATATAAATTATCACAGGGTGATGGATTAGAAAGTTTAAAGCATTTTTAAGAAATGTCTTTTTTACAGGGAAGATGCAACATTTACACTTTATGGCAACTAGTATTAAATACCTTGACATTTTTCATATTTAACACATTTACTTTAACACATTTTTTGGTTGGGGTTGAATTTTGTTTTTGTTAGGTTTGATTTGATTGTATGGATTGTTATTTGCTTTAAATTAAAACAAACAAACAAACAAGCAAACAAAAATAAATAAATAAAAGTAATACAAAACTCAAGTTTTTCATTAGTATAGGCTTATTAATACTGTATTTATAATAATTGTTTATGTAACCTTGATAAAAAATGTGGGCTCCTCACCTTTAAATCTTTTTCAATCCAGTAACTTATTCTCCATTTCTCAGGGTATAAACTTTTTCTGACATATTTATAATGCCTCAGCTCTGAGCATCTCTCTTGTAGAACATGTTCTTCATTAACAATGCTGTGCATAGATTTTTCTGAGAATGGGTGATTAAAGCTGCAAAACAAATCCTCCACTCCCTGGGCAAAATGAAAAAATGCATTTTTAAATGCTGTCATCAAAGAAAGGCATTGGAAACAGAAACTCCTATCATATCAACATTAAAAACTCTGTTGAACTTTACATATTCAACTAATTGTGAAAGATGCTATTAAAAATGCAAATACGATTAATCATGTATTTAAAAGTTTCCAATATTGTGGTTAGCACTCAAACAATCTGTCATCTCTGTTACATTTGATAGTAGAGTGTTGCATTTTGCAGCCAAGATGGATTTGAAAGACCATATGCATTTGAAAAGAGGCTAACACCTTCTTTTATTATATCTTTACAAAAGCAAAGCCCTTCGGCGAAAATAATGAATACACTTCTATCTGAAATTAAAAACAAGTGCATAGCCAAAGAACATGCTTCTAAGATAATATGCTGCTCACAGCAACCACTTTGAAAGTTTCACTCACAGAAAGAGTGGAATCGAACTGCACACCAAAAGACAGTGTACACCACAAAATACATTGGGCAGCACTAAACATATTTTTTTCACAATGAATTCCCTTTAGTTGAAGTGAAGTTAAAATGAAGTGGATGGGTAATTAAAAAATTCCACACCCCAGCATGCTGTACTTTCTCACATTTAACAATGTACATTCGGTAAATATGCACCATAGCTGCATAGTATGTCTTGAGTAGACTGACTTTTTTTTGTCCTAGCCATCCTTACTGGTGAGCTTTGGGTACACTGAAAAAAAAGTACACAGAAAAAAAGAATGAACCTATATGTAATATACTAAGGCAGACCATACAGATTTATTGCAGTATTTTAATGTGTGAACTGAAAGCATGATTATATTGCATGAAGTCCAAATGAACCACACCCTGGTCAAAGAAAAGTGCAAATGTTACAAATGCAATTAGAAAACAACAGCTGGATGGTGATTGGACAATGCCAAAACACACCTGACCCAACATTGATCATTAGCTGATGAGTAGATCAGGTTTTGTTTGGGACAGGAACACTTAGAACTATGGGGGGCATTTGATCCTGAGGACAGGGTCTGTGCAATAGGAGGGCCTGTATCTTTTTAAGCAGCAGCAAAAATTGTTTAACTGATTCACATCTGGAAATTCGGAATAAACATTTTGAATCATAACTGTTTTCTGTTTTTAATGAAAAACTAGGAAAGGTTTCAACTAACACAAAGCATTAAAACCAATTAAAAAGATTGATGAAAAATAATAACTGATTGTGTAAAATTACCACAATCAGAACACATGGTTGGAAATAATAGCAAGCTGTTAAAATAACATAACTCTTTCATGGTGGAATAGCATTTTCAAAATGTATATAACTTAATCACACAATTCAACTGAGTAAACCCCATAGATTTCTTTTTTTCAGTGTGGTTCCACAAGAATTGAGTTGATGTTCCTATAATGGCCATTTCTAAACAGAAGTTCACTGGCCTGTTATTATGCTACACTCTCCTGTATAATGCTCTTGGGTAAGCCAGTAATTGCATTCTTTGAAATATTGCATATCTCTTTTTCATACCACTGACACATACAATTAGTACTCAGTAATCTGTTTTCTTATAAGAGAAGAACACAAACACATCCTGCCAAAAAGTTAATATCCTACACACTTTATAATGGAAAATTAATCATCTTTTGTTTGCCAGTTAGTACAGCTATAACAGAATATGAAGCAGTAAATCAAGCGTCTAAATAAGGTGTCCTAATGATCCAGGGTGACTTCAGATTTTTATTTCATTCAATATCTTAAACAGAGTCAGTTATTCTTGTTACTATTTTATTCTTGTTACTATATTAGGCACTAATTTTAGTTAAAATATTATGTAAAGATTAACTACTCTTAAATCATTTAACTCTTAAAAAAAGATACAAAGAAACCAACAGTTAACCAGCTATCGTAGACACATTTTCCCTGTATATGTTTATCATAAAGTTCTATGTTTTTTAATAAAACATTAGAATAAAATAACAGAAAGCAAAGGACCAAGTAATCCTAATCCGTTGTGGCCCATGATGCATTCTCTGAACACTAAAATCTTCAATATTAGAAATGAATGACAAGCCAAAATGCGAGCACTAAGAAGATGTGTGCTTAAATATCAGTTTCCATTATGTACAGCAACTGACTTGTAATTTAAATACTGGCTGCAGCATAAATATGTTGCCCATCTGGCCCTCCAAGACTGAGAAAGGGAACTCCCTAAAGTAAAGCAACCCCAGGTAGAGCATGGTTGTGTATGAACCCAATCTGAAATAGGGAATGTTACATAATTCTGACTTTAGCATATCAAAGGAATCATTTTAAAAGTTAACTCTAGATCTGTTCTTGGAGAGCTGATTATTGAAGTCTAGCACAGGGGTTCCCAAACTTTTTTAGCTGAGACCCCCAAAATCTTGTACCATATGGTGAGGGCACCACACAGATATAAACCCAAGGTAGAACATGATCTTGTATTCTTGGTTACTGCTAATAGTAGTCACACAGCATGATTTTGTATAATACTAGACCTGTTTATAAAAGTTAAAGCTTAACTACAGCTAATTATTGATACATATGTGATCAAATGGTGCATGATATCTCTATGCCAGGGGTTCTCAACTTTTTTTCTTGGCATACCCCCTCCAAGAAGTGAACATTTTGAATTACCACAGATTTTTTAAAAATTGATAAGTAAACTTATTAAGCACAAATAACTAAAGGTGATGTTTCTTTACCCCACCATCCCTAATAATGCATTTTGGGATTTTAACAACTTATTTAACAAGTGATATATGATTTTTATATGGGTATGGCCATGTATCTTTTAATATTTCTTACATAACACACATGTTTTTTAATGTTTTATTTAATGAAAGAACAGTAGTATGATTTAATGTGGAATAAAAAAATAGAAAGCTTAAAATATGCATGCTTTCAATTTACAAAAATTGAACAGTCACATATGAATTCAGATCAAAAGAAGTATTTACAAGTCACAAACTACTTCAGGTCAAAAAACAGCCAAATAAATCAAAAGTCAATGTGAAGTCTGACTCTGCTTCTTGTCTGCACATTTCTAGGTTCTCTCTGTTCCTGCATATATTTTAAGGAAGGTTGCCGAACACCGATAACTGTATGAAACAAAAGCTTTCCACAGCAGATTAAAATTGGTGAACACTAAATTGAAATGTTTATCTTGATATTAATAACTTTTAACATTGGGTGGTTGTTCCTTAATGTATGTATTGTATATTGTTCTGCATTAGTCTGACAAGTTTTACAACTATTATAAAAATGATAGTACACTAAAACAATCAGCAAAACTAAAAATCTTGTAATATTGTTGGACTGGACCTGAGACACACATATATAGTACACACACACACAGATACACAGACACAAGCACACACTGCAAACTTCTCAGAGCACTCACTTCTTAAAGATGATCTTTTCCCAGATATCCCTCATTTTTATCACCTGGTTTCTGGCCAGTCTAGCTTCTGGTATGGATCGACTCAAAGAGGTGGGGAGCGAAAGGGTGGGGTTACATCGGACCCCATGTAAGCAGAGGGAGAGTTCTAATTGGCATGGGAAGTGGACACAGAATAGGAGAAACCAGGAGGATGGGAGTGAAATCTCACAACAGGAGCAGAGGATCTGAAGCAAAACCAAGTACAGAGACAAGGGTTTAAAAACTGTGTTATTTTAAGGGCTACTTTTTCCCAAGTTTGTTTTTTCTTCTTTGTTTTTTTTTTTTTTTGTGTATGTGTGTTCTCTTGCATTTTACCTATAAGTTGCTTGCATATCACACACGTTGTGAACTTGCAGCTGTTGACAATAATTGCATTAAAATATAACTACTTTAAAGCACCCCTTTATCCTCAAGTGCAACACGGTGACCCACCAGGGGGCCACAGCCCCAGATCTAGCACAGACTACTTAGTGAGATATAAAAGTAGCATTTAGAGAGGATATAGTAGCTTTTGGAAAATATTTGGACTTACCAATCATTTGCAGATCTATTCATCTCCTAATGTCATCCATTTTAGTAAATTAGTGACTACAAGATATCTAAAATACACCAGAAAAGCAGATAATACTATCTACTACATTGATTACCTCAAAAAGATAAAGAGTAGAGATGCCAAGTGGATAAATATACATAGGAATGTCATTCAGTTTACTGTTGAAGTATTTATTTATTTTTACAAAGCTGCTTATTCTAATATGAGTGTGCAAAAAATGTGATGCCAGTGTTAGCAGGCTGTGGTGTAAAGCAATAACTGTTTTAAAACCAAGGCAGGAATTCATCATAGGAGATACTCATTTACTCAAATAGGGCAGATTTACAGCTACAAATCAGCTTTACTGATATGGAGGAAAAAACAGCCACAGACTCAGTGAGAAAGTGGAAACTTCACAAAGTTCACTTCTGGGCTGCGAGTTGTACCAGGTACGTTAGAGCTGTGAGACAGCAACACATATGACTACTTCCCTCTTTATCTTACATAAAAATAAACAAAAAAAAAAACAAAACAAACAAACAAACAAGTAATTCTTGTGGTGTTCTTGAGTCATCATGTGTGTTATAGTATCAAGGTGATTAAAATATGAAATAGCACTCTGAATGGCCCCACATGCTAACCAACAGCTTTAGAGTAGAACCCACAAAGGCTTACTGCGCTCACCTAACCTTATACAAACAGAGAAGATTGTCTGCCTAACAGTCGGTGAGCACAAAACCACAAGAAAGCTTAAAAAACACTTAAAATCAAAAGTCCAAAAAAGAGTACACAAAAAAGTTTGCTTAAAAGGAAATAGTAAAAGTAAAAAGAAAAAGTAAAACAATACATATCTCAAGAAGGGGCTGGCTGAATGATCAGAAAGTTCAAAACTCTGTATTTGTTTTACACAAAAGTCTTGAGCATGATGAGAGTCACCACTGTGATGTGCCAACTATGTACTGTCATGATCTTAACTTTGTCTTTTTTTCAGCCTTTTCCTTGGCCTCTAAAAATAACGGAGATATTGTTTTACGGGTTTTAGAGGTAACTGAATGGTGATGTTGTTTTTTAATATATGATGTTTTTGAAGAAATTAAATACATTTTCTAATGGTACCATTTTGTATTTATTATGGGCATCACCATTGTTTGCTGTTTCTGGTGCAGTGCTGCCAGGCTGTTGCTAGGTGGGACAACCAGGAATATGCAATACAGTACATCATTACCACTATGGTACAAAGATCAATGCTGTACATTTCCAGATTGTCCACATTTGTGAATAATTCAAAACAAACAAACAAAAAAAATCATGTTTTTATTTTTAAAGTTATTTCTGGTTATACTGTAAATCCTTTCTTGTTCTTTGACTTTAATTCATGTCTTGTGTTTTATTTTAGGCTGATTCTGGTTATAGCCTACATTTCCTGTGATGCCAATAAGAGACTGTAAAGTATATAAAATGGTGGAAAGATTTAAATCATAATAAATACCCAAAAACAACATGAAAATTCATTCAATGTACTGTTGAATCTCATTAAATGGTATTCTTTTTTGTAGAGCACGAAAACACATATAGTACTTTATTTGTTTCAAAGGGAAATGTAGCTTTTACAGAAACTCAAGAAATATTATAACAAATGAAAACAATCCTCATCACATACGCACAAGAATTACAAATAAGAGCAAACTTCTGAAATGACTAAAGATAAGAGGGCAGTCACAGTGAGGCATCATAAAGGCTATACAAAAAATAAGTAAACAGTAAGTTCTATTGTATTGCTGTTGTTATAAAGGAACCCCTGTGGTGTTTCTTGACACACTTCTTTTTAATAATTCACTGGTTAAAAGTACTTAGTGTGTCAGAGAGGGGTGATGTGTAGCATTGTTCATAAAGTCCATCGGTTCTGTCTTCTTTCACTTCCCTGCACACCCTGCAGCAGGCTGACTGTGCATCACCTATCTAAGACTACCATTTTAATTAGCATGTTGATTTGTTGCACCATTCTTGAAATTATGTTACCAGCTTGGCACACTAAATCACAGAAAATTGCACTGGATATCATAGAGTTATAGAAGATGTAAATGATGTTACTATAAACATTAAAAGAAAGCAGTCTCCTGAGAATAAAAGAGTCTTCTTTTCCCTTTCTTAAAGAGCTCCTCTGCATTATTAGACAAATCTAGTCTATCACTGATGTGGACCCCCAAGTATTTGTAGTAGCATCTACTCTTTACATAGAAGTGCAGTAAAAGTCAATAATCAGTTCTTTTGTTTTGCTGATTTGGCATTGCAGACAATTCTTTCTGCACCTAGAAACCAAGTTTTCCACCTGACTCCTATATTCTGTCTCAATATACTCCATAAGTGTACAATCATTAGAGAATTTCTGCAAGTGACATGACCTGGTAATACATGTATAGTCATTGGTGTACAGTGTGAACAGCAAAGGAGACAAGACTGTTCCATGTAGTTCTCCAGTGCTGCCCACATCCAAATCAAAGTCTTCAAGTCTCATAAACTGCAGTCTGGAAAACAGGCACCATAGGCTCATCTACTTGGAGCTTATCACCTAACAGGGATGGCTGGTTGGTACTTAAAGCACTGGAGAAAAAAGAAAGCCTTGTGAATAAGACAGATAATTGCATCTCCCCTCCACTCTTTTTTAGACAGGCAAACTTTAGTGAGTCCAAGTGGTCTTTCACAAGCGGACTCATACAGTCCAGGGCCAGCATCATAAAAGTCTTTATAATGTGAGATGTAAAGGAACCAAAATAAACTGTGCTTATTTTTAAATTAGGTTTTGTAACATATAAACAATAATAAATACATAGTAAAATGCAAATATATTAAAGTATGGTGATTGGCAGTGGGCAAGAATAGAAGTCTACACAGATTCCATCAGCCCTTAGCCAACTGGCTTCCCTTCTTGATTACTTCAGCTCATTTCTGAAAGTGTTTACAGTTTACAAAAGAGCAATAAAGGCAGTCATGCACAATTATTGCTTTTTTGAAATAATAAGGAAGTAATTGCATACCATTGTGTGAAAAGATAAACAAGTTGCTCAATAAATAATGTATAACTAACCCATAAAATTCAAAATATTTTGGATATTTTACAAAATATTGAAATTATACATGATTAAAAGCTCTTTCTGCATGTATGTCCTATGCTGTGATATTTTACAATACTGAATATGTCAATATACTAGTTTAAGAATGTCACATGAAAAATGAATGTCTGATCTGTATTTCCAGACTAGCCACAAATTTATCACAACATTTTACCAAGATCATAGACAAAACTTTGCTGTCAAAATCAGTCAGAGATATCAGTCCATGGTTCAAGTATTCTACTGCAAGTTGAAGGAGTTAACCACACTTGACTGAATCAAAGCACATTTATAGTTATGATCTAATAGGAGCTTTGCCATTTTTTAAAGTTCTTACTAGCTTCAGATATTTTTTCTTTACGGTATTAGGCCATAAAATATTTTAAAATGATCTTTACCATCTACATGCTCATAAGAGCACAATTGTCAATAATTATATCTCATTACATCATTAATTTCCCTTGTTGGAAAATAGTGCTCCATAAACAATTTTTACTGATTTGTACTCTATTTTATGTTCTACATTGTTGCTTGAGGTGAGTGAATTTTACTTTGGGGATAAATTAAGACCTATATATCAATCTAATATCATTTGTGGTGTATTTATTTTCACTAGTCTTGCCAAAAATGGCTTACTTTTTTAACCAATTCATATACTGTAATCTCTATGGCACTGAGAACAGAAATCTAGCCAAAGCTGATCTGATGGCCTGGGGCTTCTTAAATATAAGGGTGTATTTTTCTTACAAATAAAGTTTGGGCTTTTATTGTTTTCCTTTTTAATGGAATTTAAAAGTTATAGCTTCACATAAAGTGCCATGTCTACCTCCTAAAGTGTACCATGATTAATTTTTGGCCATAAATTAATTTCAACATAAAGATTTTACTAATTTCCAATAAATTTAAAAAAATCAAAAATGTAAAAACATAATAAATACTACCTGTGCAAAAGATCTTGAAGACCAAAATGTTACTGTAATTGCACTTTTATTATCCCCAAAACAGGCAATATTTAATACAGAGAATATACTCTTGGAAATTAATGGAATGTGCATTTAAGACTGAAGCCACAAAACAACTTCTTCACACAAAGAATTGTGTGAATCTGGAACAAACTCCTGAATCATGTAGTTGAAGTAGAAATCTTGACAGCCTTTTAAATGTCTTGAGTAGATAAGACAATTTAGCTATTAGCTAAACAAACAAGCTTGATGGACTGAGTGGTTCCCTCTAGTCTGTCAAACCGCTTAAGCTCTTATGTACTAAGACCTTTAGAGATCGGCATATTGACAATATACTGACATGCTGTTTTTGAAAGTAAACTCTCATTAAAACAGTGCTTTTAGTCCATTCTAGTCCAGGCATTTGCTAAAAGAACACTGGGCAACCTTCCAAAATGTCCTTCATTATCAACTGTAGAAGTTGTATCTTTTAATGATATACAGTCAGACACATTTATTTTCTAAGATTAGGTGCAGAGGCTACATTCCAAAGAGGCCCTGACACTAGGAATGTCTCGCAGCACATGTTTAAGCCAAGGGCAAGGAGAGCAAAATAGATAATGTCAATCTGTCAGTAAGAAGGTTATAAATATAGGAGGACCAGAGTAGAACTATTGCTTGAGAGTTAGAAATTTTGATGGGTTGGACATGTACTTATGATGTGCCGGTGTGCATTTGCCAAGCAAGGCCTAATATGAGATGATCCAAGAACAGATTGAAAAAATACAGAGGACATTATATTTATTAACTGAATTGGAAACATCTAGGAATACCACAGGAAGAAATTACTGGAGATAGGATGTCCCAGGCTGTCCAGTGCCACTTGTTGCTAATGCGATCTTCCGTAGAAAAGTGCAGTGAAAAATTATAAAAATAATAAAATAAACTCACACAAATTGTAGCTGTAGGGACATGATTTTCAACCTTGGTTCTTTTGACCCCACCTTTTATTTTTCTTTTGTTGTTTGACAACCATACTACTGATAACACTGCAATTCAGTATGTTTTGAAATAACACTGTGACTGCAAGCACTTCAAAACAATGTGTTCTCTATTATTACGCCTCAGAAAGAAAGCTCATGAACAGTAAAAGCATTGCTTCTGCGATACATACAGAGAGAAAACGACAGAGTCTTCTCAGTTTATTGTTTCCCACTACTCACATTAAAATTCCTCACAGGCATACCTCAGAATTAACATGGCAATAGAACTGGATTGCTTGCTATAGGAGGAAATTCACAAAATGGACTAGAGCAGATGGCATGTAACATTGGATCCAAAAGGAAAACAAGCCAAGAGGAAAAAAACTATTAAGAAGCAATGCTTGTGGGAATTAGCTCTGATTCTAGTAACACGGTCAGTAAGACCCTAATCATAGGGAGACATTGTTCTCTATGATGAGGGTCTGGAAATGTCAAAAAAGGCATATATTTTCATTTTCATTTCAAACAGGAAGAATTTATTGAATAAATTTTACCTTTAACCTGAACTTTAAACTTCAATTAGTTTGATTATTTACTTGCGCTCACAGTCAAGGCTCTTTAGGAAGGGAATACAAAGTACTACACAGGATAGACTAAAGTACCACCAACTCAGTTTCATTCTCAATGTTGTTGATTCATGAGAAAGGCAGAGATAAGTAAATCCTTCTTATGAACCATTATATTTCTCTTTCGGTCATATATAATATAATCAAAGTAGTTTCTGTAGTGTTCAGCACTGTGTGTGGTCACATTTGTGCTGAGAAATTCATATAATACATTCTTTGCCTAAACCTTTCTGGTTGTAAGCATTGCTGGGAGTAATGAGTTAAAAGTAACATGCACCATGCAGTCAAATTATGTTTTAAAGTAACAAGTAACCTAAACCAATACTTATTTTATTCAAGTAAAAATATCTGTATGCTGTAAAGTTTTCCTTTCCCTAAAAATTACACAAATTCTGACAATATTACTATAGAATGTGGAATGAAACAAATGTTCATTGTCACCAGTGCTTATCAAACTTGCTATCAAAACCCCTGGTTATCTGAATCCACAAGCAGCCAGGGACTTGAAGGACAAAATTATGTCTTCATGCTGACGATATGGTGCTCAATTTTACAGAGCCACACTTATTTCTGTGACACATATTAAATCTACAGTATACATAGGATTTCTGGGTTCAGAATTAACTTGAATTAAACGTACAGTACTGTTCCTATTAAATAATTTTTCATGTTAGATTAACTGAATCACTTTATTTTATTGTCTAATAACAGTTCAGATATCTAAGAGAAGAAGTTGTCAAAAACTATAACTATAATTTCATAATTAACCTTGAAATATGATGAAAAGCATCAAACAATAGATGGATATCTCTTTGTAATAAGATGAGTAGCCTCTGTATTATTGTGAGGTGAGTATGAACCAGGAGATGCAAAACACATCAGAATCAAGGTCAAAATGACAGGCAGGGGTAAACAAGGAAACAATAAAGGCAGAGATGGCAAACAGTTGAGAAGCAAAAAGTTAAAAAATATAACACTTGGGCTTACCTGAAATAAAACTAACTATAGTAACAAAGTTATGCACTTATCTGAAATTAAAATAACTATAGCAACTAACAAAGTTCTTCAAAGATTTTTTACGTATGGCCACTGGAACCTCTTTATTCAAATTACAATAGAAGACAAGCTACAAAAATAAAATCCTTAACATTAAAAAAAGAAAAAAACAGGATTAGACAAAAATATATGCACCCAATATCTTTTTTCAGAATATGCCTATATATATATATATATATATATATATATATATATATATATATATATATATATATGTAAACAAAATGTTTAAAAACTATATACAATTTTAAGACATTTTGGAAAACACTTACAGCACAGAGGATATGATACAATGATACATATTTACTATTTTATGAATGGGTTGCATAAGGGTCATGGAAAAAAGCAGAAATATGGAGAAGTTGTCATATAATGTCAATGTCATATAAAGAGCTGATTCAAAGCATAGAAAGAAAGGACTTGAAGAATTCTGGCATGGATCTTCTCATGTACTTGAGAAATAACAGACGCCATTTGAGCAGATGGAGAATCTGGTTTAGTGCTAGAAGAGGAGATAGACAGGAGAGGAGTCTCTCGGAGGGACACAGCTGAGACAGAGACTTGGGTTTGAAAGCTATATAAGAAATTTACTTGTAGCCAATGTTTCCGGGTTCAAGTTTATTCCTTCTCTTACATCCTGGGTTGTTAAACTATTAACCATCTTTTATTTCCTTACTCTTATTTTCTTTGGTGAGATTTTTCTTTCTGTTCTGGAGAGTTTTGGAGTCACCCAGCCTAATCAGTCCAATATAGTCCAATAGCCCAATATATTAATCCTTAATCACATTTGGACTTGATCACATACGTATTGCCTAAGAAGATAGCACAATAGCTAGCCAATAAACAAATTTACTTGTAAAATAATGCTTGGATTTTGTTCTTTGTTCTAATGACAATCTCAGGTAAGGAACTTTTTCAGTGTAATTGTTTTGTACTTTAACACGTTTAGTTGAAAGGTACTCTTCATGTTTTTGGCATAAGTGGGAGATTTCCTGTGATTGATTGGTGTCCCATCGCCCACAGCTTGTTTATGTCTCAAGTCCAGTGCTGCCAGGATACACCCGGGTACCCAGCAACCCTGGAAGGAAATAAGGCATAATTAGTGAATGAATAAAAGGGTGGAAAATGAGCAACTGTCCATGTAAACCACAAACTGCTGCTCTCTCAGTGTATGTTTCCTCTATGGCTTAGTCTATGACAATACAATGAACAATAAAGTAAAAGAATAAAAGAAAATATTGAAGAGGAAAGAGAAAAAATAATATGCAAGTAAGCAAAAAATTAAAGTCACTTCACTGCACACTTTCTCAAGTGGATTCTTCTCTCTGGCACTCTTCCAGCTGCTACAAAGGCTGTGAAAAGGCCAGAAAGAAACAAAAGCCTTTTACCAATATGTTGTATAACATTTCATTTTTTTTAAAAGATTCTACCTTTTCTAAGTCCTGAATACATTTTTTTTTCCTTAAGTCAATGCCAACTCTATGCACTTGGGTAACATTTAAATAATAATAGCTATTCACTATTACACACAGTATGCATATAATGTTACCATTACACATAATACTAGTACACAATACTAGTGCAGTTGCATAAAGTAAAGAAAAAGATTAGCCAAATATTAGTCACTCAGCATTTGGTGATAGACAATGTAAATGTGGAAATAAAGTTCATGTTTTTTTTTACTCTAATTAATAAAATGTTTGAACTAAGAAGTTTAATGCTTCATACTAAAAAGTTTTTTAAATTCCTTTATGATAAGCACTGTAAATCTGATGGCTTCTCAGTTATTTTTGTCATACATTTTGTTTGCTTTGCTGGTGAATGACATTCTGTTGTGTTTTTTCTGCCCCTGCTTTATCTCTACATCTATTTTCCAGTTTGTTTTTGTCACATTTCAGGTTCTTCATAGCTGGTGACGTCAAGCCATGCTCTTTGACTTATGTCAGTGCCTCTGTAAAAGTGATTGTGTCTGATAAAGCTGACACTTTGACTTAAGCCAGGGGTTAACTTACTCATTTTCTGGTGTTCAGTGATTGTCTTTCTGGTAATTTGAAAATCTACAATTCCCATTTGACCTCAGTTGTCAGTTTTGTTATTTTGTTTCTGTTTGCTTTTTCTTGTTGAAGGCCTGATTACAGTAAAGTGCAGCATTCTCTAATTTTAGTATAAGGCGGTACATGGCTTAGTGCTGAACTGGATATTAAAGATTAGTCATACTGGTATAGAGAACATGGTTCCTTTAGTTTTACTTCTCGAATTCCTGGCAGCATAAAGTAAGGTACAGGCAAATGTGAGTCTCTGGAATAGAATAGAATAGGGTACCCATAATAATCACCTTTTTAAGTTTGCCTGCCAGAACCTTTCAAAACAAGAGAGATAGTATAAAGAGGAATGCTTGAGCTCAAATGGATCTCTATAAGGTTGTAACACTTCGCCCTTTCCCAAACGATACCGCTATACGTCACCACACTTTTGGTGGTGTATTTGAGTCTGATAGCAGGTCGACCATAAACCCCCCTGGACCCTTTCCTGTGATATTGATAGAGTAAAAAAAGTATAATTTACCTAATATCAACTAAATGGCAGAGAGAAACAGACAAGGCAGAAATAAATGTGTTAAATTAATCTTATAAAACTACACATATATAAAGGGCAGTGACCGGATATATAAAAACACCCCTCCACACACCATCATATAAAGTATGCTGTCACACACATGCAATTGGGAGGCAGCTAGAGGGCCTAAATAATAACAGTACCATGCCAGACAAGGTGGTGGCGAGCTGCACTAACTTCCTCTCTCTGTCCTCCGCAGACTATCCACAGGAAATCCCACTAGGTGCTGGCACTTTTGATGACGTCACTTCTGGCACTGGCGCCAGGGATGACGTCATTTCCATTTCTGAAGACGTCGCTTTCCGGTTCCGGCACTATGGATGACGTCACTTCTGGCCTCGATGACATCACTTCCGGTTGACATCACTTCCTGCCACAGCTTTTAAAGCCACCATCTTATCAAACTAAAATCAGTTCTGTTTGGGACTTCAACCTGAACACAACTCACAAAAAAATTACCCATTTGCAGCCAGGGCATATTATACGGGTGGCTGCCCCCAGTCTTTGATGTCTCTTGGCTACCTTTGTTACAACGCACATGACATGGAAGAAGAAAATAAAACCCTTTGACACAGACAAGCCAGGAAGTCCAAGCAGTGCAGACACTTCTGATAACTGTAATCCTTTTTTCTCTTACTTTTTCTCAGAGTCTCTAAAATACACTATCATAGACGAGCAAACATTTATTTCAGCTCACCCAAGTTACTCCCTCATGATTGTCCCATCTACTTCTATCCCAGAGCATGTCAGGTGGTGAAGTCTTCAAGGTGGTCACCTCGAAAAGTGGCATTGGACTCAGATCCTTGAGTCAATCAATCTTCTCTTTGACGGTGGATAGACTATGTTTGCTGTTTGGCAGAAGTTGTGCTGAATTGCCTTTCATGGTCTTTTTGAACTGTACATTAGACTCCTCTTTCCATGGCAACTACCCCTACCCCTAGGAAGTTATGGCAACAGACCACACCCTGCAAAAGATCTTCCGTTTTTGCTCACCACCTTATTATAGGGGCTTAGGCAGTGAGAGGGATTACACTGAGGATGACAGAGAGACAAAAGATAAAACTAGACAATAGATTATGTCACAGTGCTACAAGGTAGCTGGACCCCTGGAAAAGGTCCCATGGCCTCTGTTCGGTCAAACCAATGCTTTACTGATTACACTGCTTTAACCAAAGCCTATGTTAGAGCCCCAGCTCTTCCTTTATTTGGTATTTCAGGTCAGGAATGACCTGGGATCCAAGCTGGTCCCTCCTTTTGGATATAATTTTTTAATCCACTCTTGTCTACAACTGTTACTAAGCAACATGTATTATGCATTTGATGAAAACAGGAAGAAGTCATTAATCTGTGTGGTTTAGTGTTTTTCTTATAGGGTAGCAGTGTCAGTGAACAAGAAAAAAGCAACAGGAAAAAAAGACTTACTGATTTGAGAGAGGTGAGTAGCTGGTATAGAATCTTTGGGTGGCAAGCCTTAGTTATGCTTCCTGTCTGCCAATGTCTGCAAGAAATGTTACTGCTCTAATATTTAATTCTATTCATTTTATCGCAGGGAGGCACAGTGGTGAACTGGTTAGCTGTGCTGCCTCACAGTTCAAGTTTACGTTTTTTTGCCACAGTAATTGGTTCCTGCATTAAAAGACCATTGCACCATTTTAATGCACTTAAAATGAATTCAGTTTCTCCTTCCCTATTGCCTTCAATGCATTGTGCTGTGTTTGGTGAAGTTTCTGAACATTTAACTCAAGACTAAGCAAATTCACAAGGGTTTGCTCATTACTAGTCACAAGGTTGCACCATGTGCAGTCTTTTCTATGTGTAGCAGGTACCTAACAATTATGCTCAATAAATGTACTCTCATAAGAGTGAGCACTGGTGTGCTTTTGGCTTAAGGAGTTGTGCATAATAAAAAGCAGGACAGGACTATGAAGTGGTTGGTGGTGATCTGAAAGACATATTCAGCTTTGTCTCATGGGCATTGTACAGCATATCTAGCTGAGGAAGAATGGATTTTGCTGCTTTCAAAAGAAACTTAGGCTTCATTTGAAAATTGATAAAGCAGCACTTGGACCAGTAAAACAAAGCAGAGTTGGGTTGATGATGCATGAGATGCACTTTATTAGAGATTTCATGGGGATGTGTGCTCTTTGTTTCTCAGCAGAGGCTAGCTATAAATATGCCTTTAACATAGAGTGGTATGGTACAGCATTAGAAGAATTTCCATGACATTTATCAGAATGATATTAATGGTAAGATTTTCTAGAGGTTCATTCTGTTCAGTTTTGGCTTCAGTCATTTTTGATCATGCGAGTTTTGAGTCCTGTTCCAGTGGGTAACAAAGTTTCTGATTAATGTTTTGCCATGCTTCTAAGTTAATTCCTCAAGGGCCACAGACAATTTTCTGACTGAATATTTCAGCCTCTGACCTTAATTAATTAAGCTCAGTTGAAGTAAGTTATGATATCCACTGGTACTTTCAAAATTAACCAAACTATACTGGAATATCTGGATGCTTCATATATGCAAATGTATGTGTAGCTGCCGAAGTATATACTTAAAGATTCTTAGCTTCTTCTTCTGTATGCTTTAAACGTACAAGTACGGCACAGTACTTAAATAAGCGCTTTTTTCTTAGAGTTACTTCACACACTCAAAAGGTCCATAGGCTCATAGGCACGGGCACAGTTTAAAACCTTGTGCCCTCTACGCCTTACACATGGCAAGGCTGGTCACTAAGTGAAGAATATTGTTTAGTCAGAGCTGTTAGAAATGGCAAGAATATACCAGTTCTACTTAACTTAAGGGGGTTTTCGGAACCTCCCATAGATTATGCATTGTCATCTAGTAAAATATTTATGAATCTTATATAACTAGGAAATGGCTCTTATACATCCGGCCCCTAATTGTTTATACTAGGGCAGAAATCAATTACTTAAACATTACTTAATAAGAGCCTTCACTACTTTACTTAACATAACTTAAGAAACTTAAAACTTAAATTCTACAATAAAAACACAATTAAAGTTAGGCATGCAAAATGAAAATTAATCATTTCAGTTGTTTGTGTCTTCCTGGAGCAGGCACAGTTTGTTCACAGGTCTGTCCAGTGTGCTGGTCTTGGTCTGCACACAAACTCTTCTGACTGCCCCCTTTGCATCTGGTATTGTCTTGATGATTTGACCCTTTACCCAAGAGTTACAGGGTATAGCATCTTGTAATTATGCCCACAATGTCTAATTTCTTTATGAACTTGTTGCATAATGAGTGTAGCGATATGTAAATTCTTATGAATGATTGCAGGGTGTTTTGTCTCTTCTGACATAGCAGATTTGCTGAGTCTTCCTCCAACTCTAAGTATTCCTTCTTTCTGGACTGGGTCCAGTTTGTTGATTTTACTACCTTTTTTTACATGATGATTTTTGTGGAATGCTTTAACCTCCTGTGGGTAAGCTTGTGGTTGACAGAGGCGAATACGTTCTTCTTCTGCTTTAGACAAGTCATCTAGGGACATTGGCTTTAGTCTCATTGTCAATTTGTATTCCTTCATATGTTCTGTGATTGGTGTTTTTTGATTTTCTGGGCTGTGTCCGGATTGACTGACTGTATATTGAATTGCCTTTCTCTCTTCTTTCAGACGCAGTGGCACTTCTTTGAACTTAAGAAACCAAGCTATTGCTTTCTTTAAATTGAACCATTCTGAGTAGTACTCTACAGGTCTTTTTACTGGTTCTATTTTTTCTTCTACACTTGCAAAATTTACTACACACCTTTTGATTTCTGGATCGTCGTTAATAGACAGGTCCACTTCATCCAGTCTCTTAGGCCATTCGTGCTCTGGATGTAGCAGGATGTTTGGGATTTGTATCCAAGTCTTACTTGATGAAGCTTTCTATTGTTAATCCTTTTGATGCCTGATCCGTAGGATTTTGTGCAGATGCGACATACCTCCATTGCGAGGGTTGTGTGTACTCTCTTATCACTGCGATTCTGTTGGCAACAAAGGTTTTGTAGCGTGCACATTCATTTGCAATGTACTTTAGTACTGTGGTGCTGTCAGTCCAAAAGATTGACTCTTGCAGGGGACTCTGTAGTTCTTGTTTTAACATTTTATCCATTTAGACTGCTAGCACTGCTGCTGTAAGTACTAACCTTGGTATAGTGACAGGTTTTAGTGGTGCCACAGTTAATTTCCCCATTATAAATGAACAATGTCTCTTATTTTCTTTATTAGTCAGAAGGAGGTAGGAAACAGTGCCATACTCGTTTTCTGAAGCATCTCCAAAATGATGCATTTGTACAGACATTATTTGACCAAATCCAGGCGGTTTAATGCACCTGTTTACATTGTAATCCACAAGTAGCTGCAAATCGTCCATCCATTTTTTCCATTGCCGGACATACTTAACCTCCACTTCTTGACCTCACGCATATTTCTCTTTACACAGTTCTCTTAGAATAAGCTTGGCAGGCAGTATGATTGGTGCTAAGAATCTAAGTGGATCATATATTGAACTAACCACTGACAGAATTCCACGTCTTGTAGCAGGTTTATCTTGCAGCTTTACCTGAAACTTGAAACTGTCAGTCTGTGTGCACCATTGAACTCCTAAGGCTCTTTCAACTGGTAATAAATCATGGCTTAAGTCAAAGTCCTTTTGATCTATTGCCCTGTCTTCCTCAGGAATGGACAACAAGACTGCTCTGCTATTACTTATCCATTTTGTAAAATAAAATCCTCCCTTTAAGCAAAGGGCTTGAAGATCTTTGGCCAGTTTTATGGCTTGTTCTTCTGTAGCAACTGACTTTAAACAGTCATCAACATAGAAGTTATGTAGCATGGTGTTAAGTGCTTCCTCTGGAGCTGTGCCTCTTGCATCCTCTGCTGTTCTTCGTAAGGCATAAGAGGCACAACTGGGTGATGAAGTAGCACCAAAAAGATGCACTATCATTTTGTATTCCTCTAGTCCATTGTTTAGATTACCTTCAGGCCACCACAGGAAACGAAGAAGATCTGTGTCTTCTTCTGGAACTTTCACTTGATAGAACATTAATTTAATGTCTGCCATGAGAGCTATTGGTTCCTCTTTGAATTTTGTAAGAACTCCAATGAGTGTATTAGTTAAATCAGGTTCCTTTAGCAACTGTTCATCTAGAGAAAAGCCTTGGTAAGTGGCTGTAGAGTCAAAAACCACTCTGATTTTATTTTCCTTTGGATGATATACTCTATGGTGTGGTATGTACCATGCTCTCTCTCTTTCGAGGGTCAGCTGTTCAGTGGGTACCTTAATGGCATATCTTTTATCTAAAATGTCTTTCATGAAAATTTTGTAATCCTCATGGAATGTTGGATACTTTGTAAGTTTCTTTTTGAGTTAAATAGTACGTTGTTCTGCAACACATCAATTGTTTGGCACTTTAAGTGTCTCATCTTTAAAAGGCAGATTAATGCAATAGTGTCCATCCATTAATCTGGCAGAATCTGAAGCTATGCGCATGAATTTAATGTCCTCCTGTGACATTTCCTCCTTTTCCTCACAGTTGCGTTCTGGAAAGTCTATATTGTATTGCTGGAGTAATATTTGTTCTACCTCCATTACTATCACATGATTGACTGAATAACTTTGCAGCTTTTCTTTGTCTGAGCCCTTTATCAATCCATTAACAATCCACCCTCAGAATGTTTTCACAGCAGAAAGTCCTTCACTTTCACTATGAATGATTTGCCATGGCTCCGTGACTTTACAAGCATTTTTACCCATTAACAATAATATTAGTTGGTTTCGTCCGTTTATAGGAGATGGACGTCTGAAGCAGAGCTCCGCTAGCAGCGGCTTTATTTTCCCACGTATTTCATATTATTTAGAGGTATCCTGTATTTAACCCGACCAAGGAACTTCCACTACAATATACAAGCATGAGTAACAAGAAGAAAAGTCAGAAGGAACCGGAAAAGAAACTTAAAGCTGCATCAAAGTCCGGACAGACTTCCGGCCTGAGTGCAAGTGTAAGGTATGGCCTCACGGAGACTGACCTGGAACAGGCAGAAGAGTGCGCAGAATTCCTGGGACCCCCGCTCCATTGTATCGTCTCCAGTCGAGAGTGAAAATGGGAGCGAAAGCGCAAGTGATACAGGTTGCGAGGGATCGCCGATTTCTGAGGATCATTCGAGACTAGAAAGGGCTCTGCAGGACGTGCTCTCATCTACTCATCGCGAGCCTGTAACAGGAGCTGCATTTTCACTTGCGGAGCACGAAAGCCGAAGCGAACTGTCCGAACTGAAAGAGATGATCGCTACACAGAAGAGATGATCGCTACACAGTCAACTGCCATGGTTACGGCCATGAATGAGCTTAAGAAAGATAACACAAATGATCTTAAGAAGGTGGCCATTGAGCTCAAGAAGGATAACAAAGACAAGGAAACGCGTCTATTTAAACGTTTCGACGTGAACTTTAAAGGCATGTTGGAGAAATTAGTGGAACACATTGAAAAAACTAATTCCAAACTGAAAAGGCTTGATGATCATATTAATGACATTTCAGATCAGCTGGAAGACGTTAAGCAGGGACTCACGGCTCGAGTGGAAACAGCGGAACAACTGGCATCTAACGCCGATGAAAAAGCCACAGCTGCGAACTCGGAATGCAAAAAACTTGGAGACAGACTTGCAGCCCTGGAGGATGGGTGCAGAAGAAATAATATAAGAATTGAGGGTATACCTGAGAAACGAGAAAGCTCAAGCCGAGTGAAATTTGCAGTAGAATTACTGTCTAAAATAATTGGAGATGACTTTAAACTCGACAATGAGATAGCCACGGCTTATCGCACAAAGATACCAAGCGCCTTTAAACCTAGGTCTTTTATTGTCCGCTTCGAACGACTAAGATGTAAGCTTGATGTGATGGCACTTCTCAGACACAAGCAAGAGATTATATTCGAAAATAATCTTATTCGTATTTTTCCCGACTTCTCACCATCAACAGCTGCAAAACGCAGATCCTACATCGACATTAAAAGAATTCTACGGGAAGCCGATATCAAATACAGCCTCTTGTATCCTGCCAAACTGAAAGTGGAAGTTCAAGATCGACATTATATTTTCTTCAGCAAAGAAGAAGCTGAAAAAGAATTAAAGAAGCTGTTTCCGACACTTTTTTGAAAGTTAATTAAAATTAAAGAGCCGTATTCTATCAAGGCACGGGAAGGACCTATGATCTGATCGCTGGATCCATGTTTAAAGAGACTGGTATTATAATTATACATCCCTTATTTTCTTTTTTTTTTTTTTTTTTTTTTTATCTGGACTTTATATGTTATATGTTTATGTTTTAGTCAGAGTTATAGAGTTATAGACGTGAGTGTGAAAATGTGGAAGTGATTAAAGTAGGATTCGTTTTTTTTTTTCATTTTTTTATTTATTTATTTATTTTTATTTTTTTTTATTATTTTATTTTACTATACCTTAAAGTAGACTGTTTAACTTCATACCCTTGGTTTATTGCTTGTTCTACTATTTATATAATTACCATTATACTATTACAGTAGGAATTACCAGGTTTATTCTAGACTAGTTTTTAAAATCATTCCCAGGGTTGTTTTTTTTTTTTTTTTAAATCTTAATATCTTAACTTAAAAGCGCTGAAGATTATTTCAAGCTTAAATATTGTTAATGAGAACATTTTCGGCAGATAGTATTAAGGATTTAACTGTAAAAGATATCTCTGTTTTAATTCTGTAACGCCGCTGCAGGGTGGGGTTTGTTTTGTTTTGGACGTGCTCTGTCTCTTCGTATGTCAGAGGACTGGAACATCGCGAAGTGGGATCTAGCCTCATGTGGGGAGGCAAAATGGGGGGGTGGCGGGATAAAGGGGGGAGAGAAGGAGAGCAGGTTATATCTATTCTTGTAATCCTTATAATTATAAATATCAATGCAACAACAGGCTAAAATGCAACAACTCATGGGGAATCTTGAAACTAAGATTAAAACTGCCATATTACCAATTAAAACTATAAATGACATTAAAAACTCAGAATCAATGTCTCCATGATGGGACAGTTAACTTTGTGAGCTGGAATGTTAAAGGCCTGAATCACGAATTAAAGAGAAAGAAAGTATGCTCTCACCTAACAGGCTTAAACGCTAAAATAGTATTTTTACAGGAGACCCACTTACTAACCAAGGATCAGTTCAGATTACAAAAAGGCTGGACTGGCCAAATGTTCCATTCTAGCTTTATAAAGAAAACTAGAGGGGTGGGAATTCTCATACATAGAACAGTTCCATTTGTAGCATCAGAGGTAGTGTCGGACCCTGAAGGGAGATTATGTGATGGTCATGGGCAACTTATATAACAGTAAAATGATTTTGATAAATGTTTATGCACCCAATGTTGATGATAAGGAATTCATGCAAAATCTATTTGCATCCATTCCCAATGTGAACACTCATAAAATTATAATGGCTGCGGACTTTAATTGTGTTTTAAATCCACTCTTAGATAGGACTCCTGTGACAGGGGGGACGACATCTAATACTGCAAAGATAATTACACAGTTTTTAAATGATCACAACTTATCAGACCCCTGGAGGTTTCTTAACCCAAACTCAAGAACATATTCGTTCTACTCACCAGTGCATTATAGCTACTCAAGAATTGATTATTTTTTTATAGATAATAATTTCCTGCCTAAAATTAAATCATGCAAATATGACACAATTGTTATCTCTGACCATGCCCCTCTAGTCTTGGAGCTAAAAATCAATGAGCCCCTCATACTCACCTCGCAGATGGCGTCTTAACCCTCTTTTATTGGCAGACGAGAACTGCACAGAATTTATATCCAAACAAATCAGCTTCTTCCTAGAGACAAACACGTCCACAGAGGTTTCTGCAGGAACACTCTGGGAAACTCTAAAGGCCTTCTTAAGAGGCCAGATTATTTCATATCTTTCCCATAGAAATAAATTAGAAACCAAGAAAGTGTCAGAGCTAAGAAATGAAATTACTAGAATAGATGAAGAACAAGCCAGGCATCCAAGTGAAGCTCTTCACAGGAAAAGGCAGGCCCTGCATACAGAACTTAACATCTTAACAACTAAAGAAACTGAACAACTTATTTATAAGTCTAGACAGCATTACTATGAACACGGAGAAAAAGCTAATAAGCTTTTAGCTCAACAAATTCATAAACAAGAAGTTCACAATGCAATACCAGTAATCACCAACAAGAATGGAGAAGAAATCATCGACCATAATAAAATAATGCACACATTTAGAGATTACTATAAGTCTTTATATTCCACTGAGCCCAAAGAAGACAACACGCAATCTAATGCATTTCTGGATAATTCACAAATACCACAAATAGATGCTTTAAGTGCTGAGGAACTGGATAAACTTCTAACGCTAACAGAATTACTAGACGCTATAAAGTCACTACAAAGCGGGAAATCATCAGGCCCTGATGGTTACCCCGTAGAGTTTTATAAGAAATTCTCCACTCAGCTAGCTCCACTCTTATTGGTAACATTTACAGAAGCTAAAGACCACCAAATACTACCTCAAACATTTCGACAAGCATTAATCACCGTCTTTCCTAAACAAAATAAGGACTTGTTACAATGTGCATCATATAGACCAATTTCACTCCTGAATAATGATGTTAAGATACTCTCAAAAATCCTAGCTAGAAGGATGGAGAAAGTGCTGCCCTCAGTAATATCACAAGATCAAACTGGATTTATTGAAGGCCGACATCTATCTTCAAATCTCCGACGCTTGTTTAATGTTATATATTCACCAGCAAAATCAAACACCCCAGAGATATTACTATCATTAGATGCAGAAAAGGCATTTGACATGATCGAATGGAATTACCTTTTCACTGCATTGGAGAAATTTGGGTTTGGCCCGAATATTTGTGCTTGGATCAAACTACTGTATACCAGTCCAGAAGCTTCAGTTTGTATTAATAAAATTTGCTCAGACTACTTTAAACTAGAACGTGGTACCAGACAAGGATGTCCCTTGTCGCCACTGTTGTTTGCAATCGCTATTGAACCACTGGCGGTTCACTGCCGAAATTCTTATCAGATAAAGGGGATTGTCAGAGAAGGACTGGAACAGAAAATTTCTCTATATGCAGATGATATGGTCTTATATATATCGGACCCAGAAAACACTGTCCCTGCTGTTTTAACAGCACTAACAGAATTTCAAAAGATATCTGGTCTTAGAATTAATCTGAATAAAAGTATACTCTTTCCAGTGAACTCACAAGCATATAATATTAGATTAGACACCCTACCTTTTACCATAGCAGATCAGTTTAAATACCTAGGGGTAAATATCACAAGTAAACATAAAGCTCTTTATCAACAAAATTTTGGCGTCTGTATGGAAAAAATTAAGCAAGACTTGCATAGATGGTCAACCCTTCATCTCACTCTAGCCGGAAGAATTAACATTGTTAAGATGAATATCCTTCCTAAACTTCTCTTTTTATTTCAAAACATTTCAATATATATCAATAAATCGTTTTTTTAAACAGTTAGATTCAATAATAACCTCATTCATTTGGAACTCAAAACACCCACGTATCCGAAGAGCGACCCTACAAAGACCTCAGGCAGAAGGTGGCATGGCTTTACCTAATTTTCAGTTTTATTACTGGGCAGCAAACATACAAGCCATAAAAACCTGGACACAAATAAATGCACATACCCAGGCTTGGTCTGCAATAGAAGTAAAATCCTGTAGTACTTCTTTATATTCCCTGCTCTGCTCTCCAATAAATGAAAGTTATCGCAAATATACTAATAACCCAATTGTGCTTTACTCACTCAGAATATGGAACCAAATTAGGAAGCATTTTAAGATGGAAAATCTTTTATCAGTGGCACCTCTCTTTCAACCTTCGCAAGTATATCCAGTTTTTAATACCTGGAAAAGTTTTGGGATTAAAATGCTCAGAGATCTTTATATAGACAACATATTTATATCCTTTGAACAATTACGTTCAAAATTTAACCTCCCAGCTACACATTTCTTTTACTATCTTCAAATTAGAAATTTTGTTAAACAGAAATTGCCCGATTTACCCCACCTTGCACCCTCCACAATGCTGGAAAAAATACTGCTCAATTCCGAGGAAACAAACACTATTTCCGCAATATATAAAATCTTATTAGAGTCCCTACCTTTCAAAGACCCAAGAGGACATTGGGAAGAAGATCTCTTAATCAATATATCAGAAAAGGAGTGGAAGGTAGCAAAGCAGAGAATTCACTCGAGTTCTATATGCGCAAAGCATAGAATTATTCAACTAAAAATTATATATCGAGCTCATCTGTCTCGCTTAAAACTGTCCAAAATGTTTCCAGGCCAGGATCCAACCTGCGAGCGCTGCAACCAAGCTCCTGCCTCACTGGGTCACATGTTCTGGGCCTGCACCAAACTAACATCATTTTGGACAAAAATTTTTAAGTGCCTCTCAGACAGCCTTAGTATCACAATCCCTCCTAACCCACTAACAGCTGTGTTTGGTGTCCTTCCAGATGGACTGGAATTGGAGAAGGACAAGCAAACGGTGATTGCATTCACTACACTCTTGGCACGCAGACTTATTTTGTTAAATTGGAAGAATCCTAATTCTCCTCTTATAAGTCAGTGGGAAACCGATGTTTTATATTATTTGAAATTGGAAAAAATCAAATTTTCAGTTAGAGGATCTGTACAAAATTTTTTCAAAACATGGCAGGATTTAATCAGTATTATTTTAGAATAAGAGAAATAACTATTATTGCATTTAACTCCCTTCTCCATCTCTTATTTATATAGATATTTATTTCTCCCCTTCTTTGTCTAATGTTGCCTTATTAAAAAGCTTAAAGAAATTTTCCTTTAGCTAAGCTCTCCTTCTCAGGGGTGGGGTTTGATTTGTTTTCAAATTTGTTGGGTTATAAATTGATCTGTTTGTATGGAATGATTACAATGAAAATTAATAAAATAAATATTTAATAACAATAATATTAATAATATAATTGTAATTACAATATTATTGCTTTGGTCAGCGTTTATCTGGGATAAATGCACGGCTTTTAGATAAGACAATTTCTTCACATCTTCTTGGATAGAGATGCTCTCTCTTTTCACTGGTATAGAGTTCAGTGCGTACACTTCTGGTAAATCCATTAAAACTGTACACTTTACTAATTTCTGTCTATTTACTTTGTCTCTTTCTACAGTGCTAATGTAGATGGGAGACTTTCTTCTAGAAAGATTTAAATGCTCTTGCAAACTTTCTGTACAAAATGTAGCCAAGCTACCAGAGTCTATTAGAGCATATGTTTCTACACATTTTTCACTCGTTTCAGACTTAACTTGAACTGGAGTCACAGCTAAGATACACTCTTTACTGGCGTTAAGTTAAGGTAAGTAAAGTAGTGAAGGCTCTTTATCAGTACAAGTCTCTAGTGGTTCCACAGAAATATGGGCAGAAGAAATGTTCTTCTCTTCTGACTTAGCATTCTCCTTTACAGGAGGTGTGGCTTTATCATCGTTATCTTATTCATATGCAGAATTACTGGAAGTAAATGAGTGCATATCTGGCATTTAATCTTTTCTTCACAGTCTTTACTAAGATGTCATTGCTTAAGGCACTTAAAGCATAAGCCTTTAGATTTCAAAAAGTCAATTTTACTTTCATAAGTTAGTTTCTGAATTGCACTGCATTCATTAAGATCATGATTTTCATTGCAAAAAAGACAGAGCTTGCCGCTTGTACATTCAGCCGTCTCCGCTTTTTTGACTGTGGTGTCTGTATCCCCTTTTTTGTCATCAGCAGAAAAGTTTATAGCAAAACTGCTCAGAACGTCTTTCGAAGGATACTTCTCTTGATCAGTCTTTTCTATTTCTTTCTTGAAGGTATGGCTTTGTGGAGCTGAACCGTACACAGGATCCAAAGCTGATGTTATCTGCTCGTCCAGAAAGTTCACTGGATCAGCGAGAAGGGCTTGTCTGCTCTCTGTACTTTCAAAATACTCTGAACTTTGCATTGCCACGGAAATTTGGAGACTATAGTACAAAGGTTATCATTACTTTCAAACTGTTGTCCTCTTTGTAAGTTATGCATAATGTTCGTACATCTGCCAAGAAAGATTGCATAATCGCTCAGACCTTCTCCTTTCCGTAGCTGGTTTCCATAAAGACTTTTGAGCTTCATTCTGGCTTTTTGGTAACCTTCTAACGGTGACAAGTATTTACAGTTTTTAACAATCTCATGAGGTGACCCTTTAGTAAACTGTGCCAAGAAGTCCAATTTATCTTACGGATTCCCTATCACTTCATCGATATCTCTGTCAAATGCTCCAATAAAATCCTCATATTTCAAGGGGTCGCCGTCAAATATTGGAATTATAGCACATAATATGGCAAACAGATCTACAGAGGATGCCATTGTGCTAACAATAAACGCTGCCCTCACCCACCTGAAAAGAGGAAATACATATGTAAGAATGCTGTTCATAGATTACAGCTCGGCATTCAACACCATCGTCTCCTCAAAACTCGTATTGAAGCTTGACGACCTTGGGTTGGGGACGACCATCTGCAGATGGATTTTCTCTTTCCTCACAAACAGGTCCCAGGTGATGAGAGTTGGCAAACACACGTCCTCATCACTCATTTTAAACACAGGAGCGCCGCAGGGCTGTGTGCTTAGCCCCCTCTTGTATTCCTTGTTCACCCACGACTGTGTTGCCAAACACAGCACAAACACCATCATCAAGTTTGCAGACGACACAACCATCATAGGCCTTATCACTGACAACGATGAGACGGTCTACAGAGAGGAGGTGCTGGCACTGAGTAATTGGTGCCTGGATAAGAACTTGTCTCTTAACGTCAGCAAAACCAAGGAGATGATCGTGGACTATCGGAAACAGCAAGGCGGAGAACACCAGGCCATCTACATCAGCGGCATAGAAGTTGAAAGGGTTAACAGCTTCAAGTTCCTCGGAGTAAACATCACCGAGGATCTCTCGTGGACCCTTCACATAGACACTGTAGTCAAGAAAGCTCGCCAGCGGCTCTACTTCCTGAGGAGGCGGAGGAAGTTTGGCATGAATGCCAACATCACCTCAAACTTTTACAGAAGTGTGGTCGAGAGTCTGCTGACGGGATGCATTACCGTCTGGTATGGGAGCTGCTCTGCCAGCAGCCAGAAATCACCATAGAGAGTGGTGAAGGCAGCAGAGCACATCACGGGCAAGAGTCTCCCTGCCATTCAAGACATTTACCTCCATCTGTGCTTGCGTAAGACAAGCAGCATCATAAAGAACCACAGCCATCCATCACACCAGCTGTTCTCCTTGTTACCGTCTGGCAAATGATACAGGAGTCTGGCTGCTCAGACTACAAGACTTAAGAACAGTTTTTACCACCAGGCCGTTTGACTCCTCAACAGCAACACCTGAACACTTACATACACTTACATTACCTACATTGCATTACATCTACATTGCACTACTCACACACAAACTGTACCTGCACACACTCTGAATACTGACTGGAACATGCATCTGCACTTTATGGAATATGCATCTGTACTTATAAAACATTATCTGTGCAATAACTGTCATTTGTACTTGCTGCTCATTCAACTCATATTGCTCTATAACTTCTTTTAAAACGTACACATTTTATTTTATATGGCTAGTCTATTTTTAACTTGTAAATTTTTTTAAAATTATTTTTTAGCTTTATTGGATCTAGGGCTGAGTGACTTGTTTTTCTCGTCATACAAATTTTATTGTATGTTGACCCTGTGTTAACCTATATATGACAAATAAACCTAAACCAAACCAAACCAAACATAAGGCACTTGAGTCTTATTTTGTTGTTCTTTCATTTGATCATGACACTGTTCGTAATGTGGTTGTTGAAGAGGTGTTGATGGTTTATTTTGTTGATCATAAAGTTGTTGCTGAGGATTGTTTTTACATTTCATCTTTATACAGAAAGTCAGAAATACTTGTATCGTGTGGTTTTGCAATTTTCACATCTGGTTTCCGAGGAACTTTATGGGGATTTGGTTTATCTGGACTTTGATTGCATCTTTTAAGAGCTCTCAATTTTGCATCGGATTCTGCGATAGCTGCTTCCAACGTCAATTGGTCTCTTTTAGCTTTCAACTGTATTTTTTCAAATTCTCTTTTGGCTTTCAGCTGTATTTCCTCAACTTCTCTTTTAGCTTTCCACTGTGCTTCTTCCATATCTAGAGCCTGTTGCCTTTTTTGGTTCTCTGCTTCAGCCAACAGCACAGTGTGTGCTGCCTTTTGAAATCTGAGGGCGCTAACTGAAGTAGCCACTGTACTTGCACGACTTTTAGTTTTTGCAGAGATTTTGGAGTCCTTAACTGCAGGGGAAATGTCATCTTTCTTTCTGTAATCCCTGAATTGGTTAGCAGAAAAGTCAGGTTGCTGGTTGAGGCTTTTATTTTGATGTACTTCCATAACTCATTCTAATGTATATCCCAAAAACTTCCGTATAGTTTTCATTTTAGCATCAATATCCTTTTGTAACATTTTCCGTGTATCTTCGTTACTCTGGATGGATAAAAGTTTGTTGCTTAACCTTTTATATTCCTTTCTCAGGTTGTAGAACTGATTCATGATAATTGATTCTATAATTTCACAGCAGTTATATTCCTTTTGTTGTAAATCCTTTACAATCTTCATCATGCTAGATATTTGTTTGTATTTACTATCTATCATTGACTGAAGATTAGTTGTCACAGAATTGAACGGCTTTCTGTCGTCTTGGTGATGGTCCTTTGGAAGTCATATTCAACGTGACTTTCACTCACGCCTCTCTGACTTTCATTCACGTTTGATATTTCCTCTGGCTTCTGGATGCAGATGCCATGGCGATCTTAAACCAGAACAGAGCAGAATCCCTTTTAAGGTAATTAGCTCCTTTTTTTATCCAGTCTTGCAAGGAGCACTAGCAATTTTCAAATGTCCAACTCCGATCAAAGATAAAAATTAAAAGTACCTGTCGAGTCTTTTCAAGTTGTCATTGCTTTCTTTTGTCGCAGTCCGGTTTCAGGCTTAGAACACGCAGGTTTCTTTCTTTTAATCCAAGGCAGTTTTCAAGCTTTCAGTCTTAGGCAGGTTTTTAAACTTTAGTGTAGCGAGATCAAGCACGGATAAAAGATGTGCCAAAAGAAATCTCTCACTCCAAAAGTTCGTTTTAAAAATATCTAGTGAAAGTTAAAAGCAAATAATCCACACAAGAATAAAGAAAAAAGTAGTTACACAAGTAGAATAAATAAGGCAAAAAAAATGGAAAAATATATCTTCTCTAAACTTAGCTTTTCTTGAGACACTTTAGTTATTTCTGTACTTAAAAGTTCTTTACTTCTTCTTCTATACTTAAAGATTCTTAACTTCTTATATACTTAAAGATTCTTAGCTTCTTCTGTACGCTTTAAATGTACGGCACAGTACTTAAATAAGCTCTGTTTTCTTAGAGTTACTTCACACACTTAAAAGGTCCATAGGCACGGGCATGGTTTAAAACCTTGTGCCCTCTTCTCCTTACGCATGGCAAGGCTGGTCACTAACTGAAAAATAATGTTTAGTCAGAGCTGTTAGAAATAGCAAGAATATACCAATTCTACTCAACTTATCGGTGTTTTAGGAACCTCCCATAGATTATGCATTGTCATCTAGTAAAATATTTATGAATCTTATATATCTAGGAAATGGCTCTTGCAGTATGTATTTCAACTAAGAATGAAATACTCATTTCAGTTTTATGGAAATTAGGCGAATTTTGACATTTGATTTCATTTTTCTCTCCATCAAGGTTGAGATAATGGGAATAAAAAATAGGTGAGCTTACATTTTTAGATTACATTTAATCATCTTATTAGTAGCCTTAGTTAATATAACGATAGTTTTTTACAATTTGATAAATTTCCCAAACAAATTTAGCTGATACAAATCTATTGATCTTTTGATCACTTAATCATTTCATTTCAATTTACCACAAAAGTTTTTAACTTCATTCTCTAAATCATCTGCCTTTAAAATTGGTCGACACTATGTGGATACTTTAGTGCAATGAGAGAGAGAGAGACATTCCTTATCTGCAATAACTTGATAGCTTTGAAAATTTGCAGCATGTTCTCTATGTATTTTATGATTGTGCCTCCAATGTACAGATGAGCAATTTAAAGTAAATTACGCTATGCATGTTGTGGCTTCTTAACAGAAGGGTTATAGGTGCATGTAGATATGCCAAAAGAAGATGGAGTAACACCTTATTTAGACCACCCACCTTCGCAAAGAATCACTTTAAAAGCACAGAGTTTAAGTTTCTTCACCTTGCATTTTGCTTTTTCCTTATGTTGCAAGAGCAATGTATTTATTTCTGTAACACTTCAGGTTTTAAACTTCTAATAGTGTTTAATGTTACTTCTTAAAAACAGGCATTTCACCCAATTGGGTGGATAATCTAAAAACATAGGAGCTTCTTTTTTCTTTTTTTTTGTACTAATAGGATTGTAGTAAGGGCATTTAATTTTTTTTCAGACATTATGTCAGTGTTGTTCTCCTAAGCATTAAGGGTGCTTGTGCTAGGTTGACTTAGCTTCCCTCTTCAAGTCTTTCCTTTAAACTCCACTCTGTAAATACTGCATTCCAAATCAACTTTCTCTTTTGCACTGTCCTTGCTAGAAAACTCATTACTGCATAATATGTGGTAATTTCCACAGCTAATATATTTGAAATTATATTATTAACTCCTACATTTGTGCACCTGCAGAACTCTAAACTGGGAAAAAGAAGCCTGCATTTATTTTCAGACACATGACTGTTTAATGCATGGGTGGTAATGATGATTCTCACTGTTGAAATTGACTGTCAATATACCTAATGATGAATGTTAATAAGGTAATCTAAAACAAGCAAAACTGCTAAGGTGTAGTAAACACTGATAAATGTGCAAAATATACTGTACTGGATGTTTATTTAAAACTATGAACAAAAATAAGGTGTATAGTGATTGGAATTTTGAATTGTTTGGTCTAATGGTTACACAGAACTGTGAACCTACTTGTTAAAAACTGAATACAATAAGAGTGATTAACTGGTGCTTCTCAAATAAGCCATATTGAACTGTCAACTGTAAAACAAGCCATATGAAAGATTGCTTAAATACGTGCTCAAACAAATGTCAGTTTTAGCTGTTGAAATCTTTATTTGATACTTTGCATCTTTTAACTGATAGTAGAGTACAGGTGGTAGAGTAAACTTCTAGGTATTGATTTAATCTTGGAATATTTATTGATTTTTACTTTTGTATTTTACTTCATTCTTTTACTATTACAAAAAAGCTACAAACTGGTAGACTACAGACTGCTAGACATATTAGTTATTATTTCTGGAATGTGCAAAAAACAACCTTATTCATTATCTTGTAGTCAATAAAGATTAGAATGGAAACGCCCCTGGGAAAAGGACATACCTTAATAATGTAAACATGACAGTGGCTTTAAGATTATTGATTATGTAATTATTGTTAACTCCACATGCGGGTTTGGGATCACCTAGACAAGGTATCTGCATTCTCAGCAAAACTAAAACTAACAACATATAAAACTTTCTGACAAAACAGTTAAGCAGCTCTGCACCCAGTCTTGGAGGGACTAATCATAATTTGTGCCCTTAAAGAAAGTATCCTTTCAACAATAAGATCCCCAGTGTGGTTGACTGTCATACTTCCATATGGGTTAGCAGCAGAGGAAGGACCCCTTCAACAGGAGCAGTGCAGTGAGCAGGCATCAGCTCTGGTAAATGGCACAGGTGTTTAGTAAAGCTCAGGTCAGAGGATAACTGTTTGGTCTTCTTATGCCAAGCTAGTAAATTTCTTTGCTTGAAGCAGCCATCCAAGTGTGGGTAAGCTTTACAAGTGGGATGCTATAAAGCAGCTATATCTAAATCTGATTTTTCTTAAGGCAGCGGTCCATGTTGCAGATGAGCTATAGACATGGGGTGATAAAATGCAGATATAACTAGCATTCACACACACATATACAAAAACATACACACACTATTGTTAATTATACTATGTGGCATAGGTGAACCGAATAAGGAAGAGATGAACTTCCATGATAATACAGAGAGAAAGTGAATGATATGCACAACATGCATTTATTAAAATTAAAAATCCAATTTAGTTACATTAAACTGTGTATGTGCTTTTGCAGTTGCTGTTGACCAATAAAACCTATGACATAATTTTGCTTAATAAAAGGAATACTGAAATGAATTTTGTTAGTATTTTTTTAGTTTTATGCTAATTGTTTTTATTACAGTTTATTCTTAGTTTTTTTTCTCAAATTAATTACTTTAATGTTTATTTTAATTAACAAATTAGACTTTTTATGGTTCCTCTGTCACTTTTTGTTACTCACACCAGTTCTGGTTCAGAGAATGCACTACCTTTGGAAAAGCAGATGAGAACTACTGTACCTCTAGAAGCTCATTTAACATTTGAATCTTTGCTTGCCCTTCAAAGTTTGGGTGTTTCAGGTAGCTTTTCTGCTCCCCATTCTTTGAAATGAGCACATTTGTTCCTTTCCTCTAAAAGTTAGGATAGGATAGTGATAAATAATACCAGTCCTATACCAGCTTCCCTTTGAAAAGATAACCTGGCCTCAGCTTTCCTAGCTGTTCGTCATGTGCTACCCACATCATCAAGCCATTTGGTCATTTGCCTGCCTGCCTGTTTGCTTTCTTAATAGAGTTTCAGGTACATTCTAGGTTACATGCTCACTGAAGTTGGAGTTCTGGAAAAACATCACATATTTCTCCTCAAATCAATAACTCTCTGCCTCTTCCAATAATTCTACCCCAAACCAAGCAGCACCTGACTTCCAACACTGATATGGAAAACGTTTATCTTCTTGGTTGGATGGGGGACTTCCTGTCTCTCTCTCTCTCTCTCTCTCTCTCTCTCTGTTGTCTGTCTTTTTCTCTTTTCCTCCTACATAAGTCTTAACTGAGATGGGTCTTTGCCTTCTTGATCATTTCTTTGCTGAATCCTCTCATCTGCCAAGCATTCCTTCATAATACATATACATTATATAATAGATGTACATTTTTTATTTAATAACATAAAGGAGATGAATGTTAAATATTGTTTGGTGCCCACTGAAACCAAATGCCCATAAAATAACATTGGTTCAAGACCAAAAGTCTATTAAATAAAAAAATGATATATTTTGAAAATCAACCATATTAACATGAAAATGGCAGATTTGACCATATATATAACATGTGTCATGTATTTGAAAATAGTAATACAATAACCAATAATAAGTAAAGGGAAAGAACCCAACAAATTTGAATGAATGCTTAAACTGCACAAAAAGATGTCTATAAATACATAGAGGGGCATGACACACTGAAAAGACACAAACCTAACACAGAAAGTAAAGACAGGCC